>NC_069504.1:578953551-579253551 GCF_027579735.1 Bombina bombina
GATTCTTCTATGTAATTTTGTGTGTGTTGTCCCCATCTTCACGTGTTATTGTAAACAAGCCCACACCGCACCAAAGTGAGTCTATCTGCAGACTTTTATGTGAGACTGACAGGACAATCAATATACCACTATGCCCATTGTACTATAGTGCACATATGCTCAGGGAAATGTCAAGAGAGCATCAGACAATGTCACTCTAAGTTATAAAGATACAGTAAAATAAAACCATTCAATGCCACAGAGTCTACGTATAGCTGTGATGATATAGTGTAGTCATTTTACGCACCCACCATTTAGAATTCCTTATTGTATTTTATTTTATATTGTAGGGCTGAAAATAAATCACTTTACTAAAAAGAGTACCATTATATAGTCTTCTTCAAGTTAGACCAGCATGTGACTCTAAACAAATGGTATTCAGATATAAATTATACTGACATCATATTGTTTTGTGAAAATGATACCATAGCAGTTATTGGATAAAATTATAGTTTTTCAGTACCGCTTGTAATATATTTGAAACATAAACTGTGCAAAAGCTAATAATTTACATATTTATTAAGCTTGCTGGCATTGTGCCACCAGTATTTTCTATTAATGTGAATTGTAAAACAAACTAAACTGAAAGTATCCATATTCCCAGTCCCATAATTGACTGATTGTGAACCTATTGAATATGTGGATATATATCTTATTAATTCAGCATGTGTGTGACCTTGAATATACCTTACTATTTCCATATTTTTGAAGCATGCATGATATTTTTGTTTTTTGCTGTATTTTCGATATTGCAAGTAATAGGAAAAGGCCACTGAATACCCCACAATCACAAAATGTGGTATCATTACAGACGATCTTGAACTTGCTTTTGTTATCTGCCTCATTCATTTTGTGACTTTGTAATCGAGAAAACTAAATGCATACAATCAATGACAAACAAAATGGCTATTTTATGGGTTTAGCGATTACATCCCAGGTTGAAAGGCCTGTATGAAAAACAGTGGTGTATAATGTGAGTGCCACAATCTCCAATTAGGCTTAAAATCTAAAAAATTACAAGCTATCCAACTCTATAAAAAAATGTCAGGCATATAAAATCAAATGACATGACTATACACCGTAGGTATATAAATAAAATAATGTTTATTTAAAAATCAGAAACTAAAAAACATATGAAATATAGCAATTACTTATTCATGCATGATAAGCTAAATTTAAAAAGGAATTCCTTAAGCAATTATATATATATAATCTATATATAGGTAACAATAAAAAAGATTTAAAAAGTCCCCAGAGTTATACTGGCTTCAATAGAGTCTTATATTTGATTGTTCCAATAGAGTATTATACTTAAAGGGACATTAAACACTAAATACATGCTAGATAGAATGATGCATTCAAAGAAAAGATTAGTCCATGACTAACATATAGATGTATTTTTTAAAGTTTCATTAGTTGTTTAAAAAGTGACAAAATAAGTTTAAAGTTTTAGTGTCTATAAAACACTGGGAGCTGCCATATTGTAACGTGTGTTACCTTCACTGCTGTGGCCAATTAGGGACCGTTTTAAATAGGTCACTAGAGTGTGCAGCCAATGGTTGTGCTGGATATAACAGTGTTCTGCACTTCTATTTCAAACATTAACTGAAAAGCTCACAATTTCAAAATGGAATTACAGGCAAAGAGGACAAAATAAATAATGAAAGTATATTGCAGAGTTGTTTTATATATACAATGTATCATTTTATATTACCATCTCAAAGTGTTTTTAATGTCCCTTTAATTGTTCCAATCTGCTCCTTACTGATCTCTGGTAATAGTATGCAATCTGATTCAAGCAATGTTAAACTTTCTTAACTATGTTTCTTTGTGGCAAATAACCACTGGTGTATCTATTATCTGTAGTTGTATAGTTCTTCTTGTATTCACATGTAAGTTTCAAGTCACCTCTGCGGTGAATCTTACCGGCCTTCTCCTTCAAGTTGATAACTTAACTCCTGTTAGAAGCAATGTAAGTAATGGTTTGTTTGTTTCACAAAAACCATGGTGCGTCCATACAAAGCCGTGCGTCTTTCCAACACGCCCACCAATGCGGGATGACGTCACCTTTCTTGCTCAATGATTCGTTACGGCAACGCGTTTCAGCTCGTAAGAGCCTTTCTCAAGCCAATATCAGATCTCCTGGAATGGTCTTGTTAAATATCCAAAGAGGGGTGTTCTGGTATATTATTTTTGTTGGTGAGAGTTGTATTTTCATCATTATATCCTTCGCTACATAGTGTATTAAGAAAAACAAAGTATCCATAAATCAAATGTTTGTCTTTGTTTTTGTTCTCATAATACACTATCGAACTGTTTATTTAGATTTTTGAATCGCTTTTCTTTCATGTGGTTATTCTCATCAAAAGTTCTTTCTTTTAGAAAGGTTTGTCCTCATCTATCATCATTCATGGGAAATTTTTAGTACAATAAATAAATCAATACATAAATTTAAAAACAATATATTTAAAATTAATAAATTAAGCAGAGAGATAGTTTTAAAATGTTAAACAAGGTAAAGATATGCTTGACCTTTTTTGAGGAGCAATAGTGAAGGGCCTGTATGTTGATTGATCACTTTTTATAGCATGTTGTGATGCTAATTGGTGACATGTATGCAATTCACCTGTTGTGCACCAAAACTATAGTTATATGTGTGCATGTCTCTTTAAGGCACTTAAACAAATACATTACTAAAGTGGGCTTGTGCATTTGTTCTGTTATTGATTTAGTTAATTTTATTGTAAAATTGCCTATTATTTTTTATTTTTATTTTTTTAGCAGTAATTGATCTACCAATAATTGTTTCTCTTTTTAGCAATGTTTCTTCCTAACATCATCCAATATGGTGGGGGGTAATTTCAAAAAGTGTTGTCTTGGGTTTATCAAGTCAAGTCAAGTAAATGACCTTGTGTGTTGTTAAATATATAGAATTAGATCTCATCTGGTTACCCAAGCAAGTTAGATCCTATTATAAAATCCAAAACCCAGTCATTCTACATGCACTTCGCTTTTGGGACAAAATTCACCCCCTTCCACAGATAGCACCCCACCCGTCGCCTATTCATTCCTTTTCAGGCTTGCTCATAGCTCTCAAAGATTCCCATCCATTCCTTTGGAGAGCCTGCAGTATACACTCTGTTGCAGATCTGTTTTCTGATGTGCGATTGTTTTCATTAACACAATTCAGCGATACATATAACCCGCCACAATTACTGCGATTTGAATTCTGGAGAGTTTGTAGCCTTCTGAAATCTTGGGGTTTTTTGGATTGCCCTTTTCGAGAACCAACAGACTGGGAAAAGAGGTGGACTAATGGCATTAGAACCCCGCATGCGCTTTCAATCTCCTATAGGGACTTGTTAAATTCCCCAACATATCACAAATCAGCTTATATCATGGCTTGGAAGAGGTCTCTTCATTTTAATACTGGTCAGGATGAGTGTTCCAAGGCCATATCGCTCACCAGGCAGGCCCTACATTGTATCACAATGATCGAACTATACATTAAAATATGCACGCAATGGCACCTTACCCCCCTTAGCCCTATGCTGGAGAGAATGTGGCCTAGTAGGGACACCCTCTCATATATGGTGGGAGTGCCCCGCATTGCAATCCTTTTGGCATGAGATTGTGCGCAGATTAGGAATCTTAGACCCTTCTATAGGGAATGCCCCGCAAACCATCCTGTTTCATTTGCACATAAAAACTTTGTCTAGCCCTGGGGATTTCCTCAGTGTATACTTGCTTATGGCAGCTAAGTTGTCGATAGCCAGACTATGGAAACAAACAACTCCCCCTGCGTGGAGTGAAGTAACTAAAATTATGGCGTACCTCGAGCTTATGGAGCTCCCGATCTTCACTCAAAACAATAAAGCTCTCCTGCACTCACAAATTTGGGACAAATGGAAGGTACTTTTATAGTTGTTTAATCGACATAACTCCCTACCTCTCATTTCTCTACATATATAACGTAGCCCTATATCTGGTATCTTATCCCGTCCTACCCTCTCCCTTTCGCTCTTTTCCCACACGACTTATTCCCCTTTCCTACCCTTCCCCCCCCCCTTTTTTTTCTCTCTCCTCTCCCTGGTATCAGTTATCACAGCAAGCACTCATTGTTTATCCACCAATCAGCAAGGACAACCTAGGTTGTTCACCAAAAATGGGCCGGCATCTAAACTTACATTCTTGCATTTCAAATAAAGATACTAAGAAAATAAAGAACATTTGATAATAGGAGTAAATTAGAAAGTTGCTTATAATTTTTTTTTTTTTTTTATTGAGAATCAATTTGAGGCACATATACAAAGTATGACGATAAAATCAACTCAAATATAAATTTTTCATATATACAATCTCAAACAGAGAACCAACGAGGAGTTGTACGAAGTAAGCTAAACAAGTTTACATAGCAATGAATACCAATAGAATTGAGCAGTTATTGTGCCTAACAAACTGTATACCCTCTGAATGATCTTTGAGGCCACTCTTGGGTCTCCCCGCACAACATTGTGGTGTTACAAAGGGTAGTCATGGACAAAGAGAGGCCACTCTTGGACCTCAGATAATGAATCTCAGTTTTTCATTTTTTAACGTAGATCATGAAACTAAAACAGATCATGAAACTAAAACAGTTAACACATTATTCATCAGCACAAATATATATATATATATATATATATATATATATATATATATATATATATATATATATATATATATATATATATATATATATATATAAAGAGAGAAACTTATCACAATAGAACTTTATCTAGATTAATGAGCTTGAAACAATGAGACAAGTGGATAGCTTGGGAGCCAAATTATCAACAGAATGCAAAAATTATAGAGGGATATATACTGGGGGATATTACATATAGTCAGATCTCTGGAGGGGTATTCCCAATTCTTGGGAGGATCAACAGAAATATACCAGTAATACTAATACGAACTGGTCATCTAGTGTTATAGGGGGACACACGCTAAAGCCAGGTGGATTATTATGTATCTTGAAACGTACAACTAAGAAGACAATATAAATTATAAACAAGTGTTTGTGAACTGAGTTGCAGATACATGGAGCATTTCTAAACATAAGAACTTAACTCTGTGTCTAACCACAGGAGCAGCAAATTTAGCTCTACAATACCCCAATATAGTATAGAAGTAATAACATTCTCATGTTAAGTAGGTTATATCTAGTAACTAATATCTACATTGAAGTCTATTAACCAGTTCATAATTTAACAGGATCACTTTCAGTAAGAAGCGTCCGCCTAGGCATAAGATTTGAGGCATTATAGATGGTGGTACAGGGATGCCCCAAAGGATGCCATAGAGTAGCGAGTCACCTTTCTTAAGTTATCTAAGATCCTTGAGTATAGCTAGGGCTGGCTCATTATTATATTACCATGTCTCATACAATCACACTGGGGGATTAGGTCTACTTAGTACAGGTAAAGGGGGTTAATATATTGTTAAGCGGGTAGATAGTCACCCTGTAGGTATTTCTTAGAGAATTTATATAGAGGGCTTGCATAGTTCAGATTCGAAAAGTGGACATCAAAATGGGCATTAAAGAAGAGGGCTTTACCCCACAGCCGAGAAGAGGGGATAATGTTAATGCAGGTTACACAGCAGAGGATGTATTGTAAGAGGTTGGAAACAATGTTTGTAGGTAAACTAAATTACTGTATAAGATAAATGTCTAGCGAATTACAACTGAGTTTTGAGATACCCTTATAATTGATGTGTTTCTGTCATCTAAATTCCTACAAATTTTACGTGTTGGATTTAAAGCATTTGGGCTTATACATTAACTATCCTAATGTTGACCCCCAATCCACACCATGTCGCCACAGCCGCTGGAGACACAGTACAAGCGCAAGGAGCAAGCTGGAGAGTATGGATAACGCTAAACACTGAACTAAAAGCCCCCTAAAAAGAAAAACAAGACATATTATAAAACAATGGTGTAAACTAGAGAGTAATCAGAACTATATCAATATACTCATATAGCACAGGAATACACTGTTATAGACCTATTCTGCCCTACACGGCATGTTACTATTAAGTCTCAACCTTGTATCAAAGTCTAAAAAATGCTGTAATTCTCGGCTATGTCAGACAAAGCCTCTCCCCTAAATCAAAAAGTCTCCGCTTCTGTTCATAGTTAGTTATGGGAGATAGTAGGCAAAGTAATCCTCCTTTTAACCTGCTGTAGTCTCCTGGGGTGAAGTTCGGTGTCCCACTGACTAACATGAAGACCCCATAATTAAGGATGAGGGACCTCTTACCGCTTTTCAGTAAGCCAAGGAGTAGAGGATGAGCTGGGTATAATGAAGATGCATAAGATTATGTTCCGCCATAATTAGTTTTAGGAGGCCCTGACTGCCTGTGGTAAAAGAAAACAGATAGGCAGGGTTCGAGGGAGGATATGGAAAAAAACATGCAGTTTGAACTGTATAAAAACCTGTCTATGTGGCAGTTCACAAACCGTGAGACAAATACGTATGAGGTATAGGACTTGCCGGGCTGTGCATTCTGCAATTACTGAATTAGGCAGTCTTTTCATCCTACACCTGGTCTGATCCACTTTCCCCCAAATTGACCCCCACCATAGCAGTCTGGCTCATAGCGGGCATCCCGGATCCATCTACCTCTCTGCGATACCTGAACTCTGTTGTTTGCTGTCATAGAGCAGTCCACTCCGGACCCAGAAGACTTTAGGCATGATACCGGAGTAGGCAACTGCTCTCCCAGAAAGTTTATGATTGTCCCAGCCACAGCTGCAGATCGGGACTTGTTTATTATGAATATCGGGTGATACAACATCGCTATGCGACACTCCTCACCTCCAGCCAGCTGGTGTATCTCTTTGTCGGGGTCTGACTTGTATGGATGTCGAGGCAGAGAGCTCCGGTAATTGTCTTGAGCCATATATGTTAAATTTTGAGCGGCAGCACGTCCATGTAACTGACACCTCCACTGCGCCTCTGAAGTGAGTAACAGCTCTCCCCCATTGCGCAGCGGTGCAAAAGCTACAGCCACATGGGCTGTAGTAGTCGGGGAATGCAGTAACGCATCCCAGCCCTCATCTCCGGCAATTAGTTGACCCTTTAGGGCTTGGTGCTCCAACTTGTCAGTGCAGCTCCAGCCTGTCTCATAATACCTTTCAGTAGGGTCCTCCACTGACATCGGTTCTCTCATCATTTCCTTTAGTAATACTGGCTCCCCTGTCCCAGCTGTAGCCGATGATGTTTTCTCACTGGGGCTGAGAAGGATTTGAGAGATTTGTGCTTCCAAAGCGGCGAAATGATCGTTGAGTAGTTGATGTATTCTAGTCTCCCACCTATCAAATGCCTCCATTTTATTTTCACAAAAGTTGCGCTTTTTTTTTTTCTCCTCCCGATGACTGTAGCTCTCAGTTTAGTTCACCATTCAAACACACAAAAACAATAAACTATCCAGTTATAGGTAAACTGGTTTGGTAACCCAGGGACCTGGGGGGGGTATTAGTGCGGGAACCCCAACCGCACTGACAGTCAGACAGTAGAGGCCTCTCGACCTCGTGGCTAGTCGCAGTGAAGTTAGCTGAGGAGCATAGGCAGGTCCGAGTAATGCTGAAGATACCCAAATCTATCTTGAATAGCAAAAGGTTGATAAACTTGGGTTCATCAACAGGAAAAGTAAGGAAAATTATTAAAACAACTCCTAAAATATAGTTGAAATGCAGGAGCTCTTCACAAACACGTCCTGCCGCAACAGCTATAGGCTCCGCCCCCCCCAAGTTGCTTATAATTTCATGCTCTATCTGAATCACAAAAGAAAAAAAATTCAGTGTCCCTTTAATACATATCCTTTATTTTGTATATTAAAATGTAAAATATAAAATATAAGGCTTTACAATCCTCGGAATAAAAGGTTGTTTCATCAGGCATAAGGGGAAAGTTTCAGCACAAACATAACCCCCCCCTTTTTGGTGAGGGAAGTGTTAATTCTGATCTACCTCTAAACAAATACACATTGTTCTTGTATATTCACATATTTACATAATAAATAAAAAACTACTTATCCTGAAAGTACAGTCTACATGTCTCCATAATCTTGGTTATGCAAATAAGCTTTTAAAACCTTAAGGATCATGAAACAAATATATATACTGTATATTCCATTAGAAGTATTTTCTGTTAGATGCAATCATTTACTACAATATTGATTTCCTTTTAGTTTCAATATTAATTTAAACATTTTTAAGTTCTTTCTTCATATAGATATATACATACACCTAGATTACAAGTTGTGCGTTTGTGTTTTAACGCTGAAAAAAATTGTAATTTCAGCGTTAAAACAGCACCGCAGCCGCAGAGTCTTGTCGGTATAGCTGTACTGCAAGCCTTTTAGTCTGTAACGCAACGTCAGTCCCGCACTCATAAAAATTATGTTTTTTCATAGGATTCCCATAGCGCTGCCATTACGTGTTTTGCAGTGAGGCTTAAAAACCTGCGTTATAGCCTAAAACGTCAAGATCCGTAACACCATCTAAAGTCAGTAGTTATGAGTTTTACACTACAAATCTGTTACATAAAACTCATAACTAAACTGCTATAAAGTACACTAAACACCCATAAACTACCTATTATCCCCTAAACTGAGGCCCTCCCGCATCGCAAACACTATATTAAATTTATTAACCCCTAATCTGCCGCTCCTGATATCGCCGCCACTTAAAAATATTAACCCCTATTCTGCCGCTCCAAGACATCGTCACCACTATAATAAAGTTATTAAACCCTAAACCACCACCCTCACGCATCGCAAACACTATTTAAATATTATTAATCCCTAATCTGCGGTTCGCCCACATCGCCCCCACTGTACTTAAGTTATTAAGCCCTACACCGCCGCCACTATAATAAACCTATTAACCCCTAAACCGCAAGTCCCCCACAACAAAATATACTAAAGTAAACTATTAACCCCTAGACCGCAATTCCCCCACAACGAAAAAAACTAAAGTAAACTATTAACCCCTAAACCGCAAACCCCCCTACATCACAATAAACTAAATTAAACTATTAACCCCTAAACCTAACGACCCCCTAACTTTATATTAAAATTACGATTTCCCTATCTAAAATTAAATTAAAACTTACCTGTCAAAGAAGAAAACTAAGTTTAAACTAACAATTAAACTAAAATTAAACTAACTACCAATTAAATAAAACTAAACTACACATTAAAAAAAACTAACACTACTCTAAAAAATACAAACTATCTAATTACAAAAAATAAATAAGACTAAATTACGAAAAATAACAAACAAAATTATCCAAAATAAAAAAGAATTACATCTTATCTAAGCCCTATTAAAATAAAAAAGCCCACCCAAAATAAAAAAACTCTAGCCTACAACTACCAATGGCCCTTAAAAGGGCCTTTTGTAGGGCATTACCCTAAGTTAAACAGCTCTTTTACCTGTAAAAAAAATACAGACCCCCCTAACAGTAAAACCCACCACCCAACCAATCCCCCAAAATAAAAAACCTAACTCTAACAAAAACCTAAGCTACCCATTGCCCTGAAAAGGGCATTTGTATGGGCATTGCCCTTAAAAGGGCATTTAGCTTGTTTAGGAATAGCCCAAACCCTAATCTAAAAAAACACCCAAAAAACCCTAAAAAAAACTAACACTAATCCTTAACGATCCACTTACAGTTTTTGAAGTCCCGCTTGAATGATCTTCATCCAGGCGGAGAGAAGTCTTCATCCAGACAGCCTCTTCTATCTTCAATGAACAAATAGGGTTACCTGTATTGAAACTGATTGTAGCCGCAGGCCTTGGTGCAGGTAAAAAACTTCTTTATTTAGGTAGATTAAACATTCACAGGGTGAAACAGACTTAGGGGTACATTGAGCACAAACGTCCGACGCGTTTCCTGCCCGGAGGCACTTCGTCAGGGACTTACACAAGTTAGAGTACAAACAGCTTAAAAATGCTTACTTGCTTACGTAACAAAATTAGCACCTGTTCATTATGGTTAGAGACACGGCTGCTGCCGTCTGTGGGAACTTGCCACCACTGGGTCCTAAGAAACCCTTTTTAAGAAAAACAACGGGATTATCATTATGTCCACAGTGACACATGTATATATATCTTGTATCAATATTAGTAAACAACACAAAGGACACAATGAAATGCCGCAAACTCGAAACATATTGGAATGGCTTTTTCCAAAGACGGCAGCAAGGTTAGAACAAGAATCGTTCTGCAACCAATTCGTATGAGCATGTGCTAAGAGGACATAGAATAATTTTCAAACTGCAAATTCTAAAAAAATAACAACAATGTTATTAATACAATGTACTGCGAACTCGCAGAGGATTCTAACTGAGACATTTCTACAGGTCTCTTACATAGGTTTAAGATGTTAAATTGTTCATCTCTGAATTGTCTTTGTAAAGATGTATGCGTATTTTACGTTAAAGGGAGAATTTGAAGACCTGTGAAACAATTAGATCTCTAATAAACTTGCTATGTTAGTTGCTGTGTGTGTGTGAGCTAGCTTGCTCAATGTGAATAAAAAGAATGAATTATATGGGAGTGATATGTGTGAATGTGATCGGTGATAAAAAAGGAACAGGTGAATTAGGGGAAAAAAATCCAATATGTGACATTCTTTAAATGGTTTTTTAGAGTGAAATATCCTGAAGAGGATCCAGTTTAACTGTAATCTGTGTATACATAAAGAAATAGTGAATAAGCTGTGTGAGCTATGGAAAAAGTGAAGTTTGATAGGCAAATAGAGCCAAGTCTAAAAATTAAAGCAACTAACTTAAGTAATTAAAACTAAAACCAAAGAGCACTCGGGGGGACAAGGGAAGACGCTCCTATTTATACTTAACGGTTATACTTATTGCCTAATTATGTTTTTTAAGAAAATTCATAGTATACATATGAAACTTATTATAGACTGCTATTCTATGTATATTTATGTCTTAATATGAACAGTTTAGTCTATAAAGTATCTAAGATCTGTTATCTTATTAATACCATTTGGAATACCGGTCATTAAATTAAATATCCAAAAGGCCTCTTTTTTATTCAACTTTGCCGTTCTGTCTCCACCTCTAATATCATAGGGGGCGTGGTCTATACCTTGGAAGCTGAACATGGTACTAAGGTAGTGGTCATTAACTGGGATACCCAAAGAGATGCAGTGTTCAGCAAAGTGCTTAGCTACTGGGGTGGAGGGAGGGTCATGTTTGATGGAGAGCAAATGCTCCCTGACCCGGTCCTTGAGAAGTCTGGTGGTCCTGCCTACATACTGTTTACAAGAGATCTTACAATTAATTAAATAGACCACAAATCTGGAGTTACAGTTGAGTCTATATCTGATGTCAAAACATTTACCCGTGGTCTTGGATTTGAATTCTCTGCCGGGAAGCGCAAATTCACAACTCTTACAGGGAGTTTTTCTACATCTAAAGAATCCCTTTTCTGTTTGTAACCAAGAGTTGTTACTTTTTATTGAAAAGTCCCTATTTAGATGGTTTCCAATAGTTCTTGCTTTTCTACTGACTAGCCTAATGCCCTGAATCTTGTAATAAGGCATCTCTGTCCAATACAGGTAGATATTTCTTTATGATATTATTGATGCGATTAAACTGTCTACTATAGCAAGTAGAGAAGGTTATAGGTGACTTTGAACTATTCTTACCACTGCTGTATTTATTATGGGATCTGGTTTTAAGGGTATCTTTAAGAAGCTCATCTCTATGCATGAGTTCAACCTCCTTGTTGACTTTTTCTAAGGTACTGATATCATAACCTCTAATGTGAAGACGCTGAGTGAGAGAATGAGCTTGTTCTGAATAAGTATGAACATTGCTACAATTGCGTCTAAGGCGCATGTATTCCCCTTTTGGGATAGCCTTTTTGAGGTGAGCTGGATGGTGTGAATCTGCTCGTAGAATCGTATTTCCTGATGTTGGTTTCCTGAATGTGGAAGTGATAATTGAATGTGACAGGTTATCTAACTTCAGTGTGATGTCTAAGAATGGTATGTTTTCTTTTGATGCTGTATATGTAAATCCTAGATTGAGATTATTATCATTTAGATATTTCACAAATATAGGTATTGAACTGATATCGCCCTTCCATAATATAACTAAATCGTCGATATACCTTCTGTAAAACCCTATCTGTGACTTAAAGGGATTGTTGTCATGGAATATTTTCTGAAATTCAAAATGTGTTAGATAGAGATTTGCATATGATGGTGCAAACTTCGCACCCATGGCTGTGCCCTGGTTTTGTACATAATGAGTGCCTTCAAAAGTAAAGTTGTTATGATTTAAAAGGAAATTTGCACCATCACATACAAATCTAATAAATCTATCTTCATATGTAGTGTACATCTCAAGCATGGACTGTAAGGCTTCAATCCCCTTATTGTGTGGTATACATGAATATAACGAATTGACATCTATAGTGAGTAGGATGTCATTTTCATCAACATGCACAGAGTTTAGTAGTCTCAACAAGTGCTTAGTATCACGAAGATATGCTGGGGTTATCTGAACAATAGGTTGTAAGACTGTATCAATAAAGGATCCAAGTTTTTCCCCTAGGGATCCCACACCCGAAATGATGGGTCGCCCAGGAGGGCGTTCTCTATTCTTGTGTATTTTCGGTAAGTGCCTAAACACTGGTGTGTTGGGAAATTGATTTTTAAGAGAGTCAGCTTTCAACTTGGTGATGACACCTTCCCGTACATAACTGTCTAAAAAGACATTAAGTTCCATGACAAATTTCCTGGTGGGATTGAAGGTCAATTTACGATAGGTGGTGTCATCACCAAGCTGTCTGAGAGCCTCATTAGTGTACTGTGCCCTGTCCTGTACTACTATACAACCACCCTTATCAGAGCTTTGAATGATGAGATCATTATTTTCTTGTAATTTTTTTAAAATGTTTCTCTCTTTCTTAGATAGATTGTTGCTTTCCCCATATTTCGATTTGGTACTGGTGTTATTTTCTCTGGCTAATGCGTAAAGGTCCCTTTCAACCAGACTTTGGAAGACCTCTATAAAGTCCCCCCTCATTTGTATGGGATAAAAATATTTATTCGCATTAGTGGTGATGGTGGGGATACTGAGATTTTGTATATTGGATCGTGCACTCTCACTTTCAAGTGATAATAAATTAACAATCTCACATTGATCGTCAAAATTAAAGCCATCAATGTTTATATTACTAATAATTAGACTTTGGTTTATGTTGTTTGTTGTTTCTCCATCAGTGTTATTTATCATAGGTAAGTCGCTGGCTGATTCTTGTGCAGAATTCTTGTTTGCTAAAGCAAAGTGTCTCTTTAATGTGAGCTTTCTAGTAAATCTGTTTAAGTCCACTAGTGTCCCAAAGAGGTTGAAATCTTTGCTTGGAGCGAATCCTAGGCCTTTAGAAAGAACAGTTAATTCATCCTTGTTTAGTTGTGTACTTGATAGATTGACCACATTGAGATCTTCGTAATGGTGATCCTGTTGATGGTGATTCTTACTCTCATTTGTTATTTTCTTGATCCCCGGCCTCTTCCTCTTACAGGTCTCCTTCTTGGGTACCTCGCCGGAGTGACCGTGCCGACCTCGGTAGCTGAATCGTTTTTTGCAGGGACATTAGTCGAACCACTAGTGTGATTGGTTGATATAATCTCTTCTAGGGATCTGTGAGAGGATCCTTTCTTAGGTTTAACAGATGTTTCACTAATGCGGGTCTGATCTCTATCTTCGATGGGTGTAGAGGCTCGTGGACTCTCATCACTGATATCTGTTTCGAAGCTGGAGAACGTAACTCTTTTATCAGCAGCTTTTCTCTTATGGTTGCTGTTGTTCCTCCTGTTTTGTCTGCTTGTGGTCCAGTTGTAGACAGTGTTAAGCTCATAATCTTTGCAATCTCTGTGGTATTTCTTTAGTTTGTTCTCTGTTAATTCATCATCTAGTCTCTTCAAAGTTGTTTCCAATTGAGATGAGTAATCTTTGTATTTTGAATCATTAGTGAAAGATTCACAGGTCGATTTGATGTCAGTTAGTTCTTGACTAGTTTTGGTGTATTCCAGTTCTTTATCTTTAAGTAACTGTTTCATTAAAATGAGTGAACATTGACTCAAAGTATTATTCCATTCCGTCATAAAATCCGAACGTTGTGAGGCATAGGCTGGATATTTCTTCATCCTCAAGCCTCTGGGTATTTTACCCTCATCGATATATAGTTTCAAGAACTCTATGTCCCACCAGAGTTTGAGCTCTTTAATTTCTTTTTTCTCCCTTGTTACAAAGACAGAACAAATATCCTCTGGAGTTTCACCACCTGAGCTGGCACCCTGTAATAATGAATTGAATTTGGCCCTGCGGCTAGAGTGAATGGCTTCCGCCATCATGGTCTTGCAGTTCTACTAGGAGTTAATTGAGACACTCCTGTCCCAATGAAAGCAAAAAGATAACAGACAAAGTTCGTGAGAACTGCACGTTGTAATTAAGCCACTGATTTTCTTAGTATGCAATCCAGTTTTACATATACAGTAATGAACTAGCGTGTCGCTTTGTTTTATTAGTAGGTAAAGTAAAGTAAAAAATGAAGCTTTTAGACAGTGGAAAGTAACAGACCTCTGTGTCTAGGTCGAGAGGATAATGTGCTGCTGTCGGCAAATTATGGCAGTGATAGAGTTCAATCTTGTTATGGTTCAGTAAGAACTACAAACATGTGAATACAACAGGTATAGTCTCACCGCTATTGCCGCACTCCGTCACGCCCCTCTGGCCGTCCCAATACCAGGTATGGATTCACTCCTCCGACATCCAAACATACAATTAAATGAACAAATAGGGTTACCTGTATTGAAACTGAATGTAGCCGCAGGCCTTGGTGCAGGTAAAAAACTTCTTTATTTAGGTAGATTAAACATTCACAGGGTGAAACAGACTCAGGGGTACATTGAGCACAGACGTCCGACGCGTTTCCTGCCCGGAGGCACTTCGTCAGGGACTTACACAAGTTAGAGTACAAACAGCTTAAAAATGCTTACTTGCTTACGTAACAAAATTAGCACCTGTTCATTATGGTTAGAGACACGGCTGCTGCCGTCTGTGGGAACTTGCCACCACTGGGTCCTAAGAAACCCTTTTTAAGAAAAACAACGGGATTATCATTATGTCCACAGTGACACATGTATATATATCTTGTATCAATATTAGTAAACAACACAAAGGACACAATGAAACGCCGCAAACTCGAAACATATTGGAATGGCTTTTTCCAAAGACGGCAGCAAGGTTAGAACAAGAATCGTTCTGCAACCAATTCGTATGAGCATGTGCTAAGAGGACATAGAATAATTTTCAAACTGCAAATTCTAAAAAAATAACAACAATGTTATTAATACAATGTACTGCGAACTCGCAGAGGATTCTAACTGAGACATTTCTACAGGTCTCTTACATAGGTTTAAGATGTTAAATTGTTCATCTCTGAATTGTCTTTGTAAAGATGTATGCGTATTTTACGTTAAAGGGAGAATTTGAAGACCTGTGAAACAATTAGATCTCTAATAAACTTGCTATGTTAGTTGTTGTGTGTGAGCTAGCTTGCTCAATGTGAATAAAAAGAATGAATTATATGGGAGTGATATGTGTGAATGTGATCGGTGATAAAAAAGGAACAGGTGATGAACAATTTAACATCTTAAACCTATGTAAGAGACCTGTAGAAATGTCTCAGTTAGAATCCTCTGCGAGTTCGCAGTACATTGTATTAATAACATTGTTGTTATTTTTTTAGAATTTGCAGTTTGAAAATTATTCTATGTCCTCTTAGCACATGCTCATACGAATTGGTTGCAGAACGATTCTTGTTCTAACCTTGCTGCCGTCTTTGGAAAAAGCCATTCCAATATGTTTCGAGTTTGCGGCGTTTCATTGTGTCCTTTGTGTTGTTTACTAATATTGATACAAGATATATATACATGTGTCACTGTGGACATAATGATAATCCCGTTGTTTTTCTTAAAAAGGGTTTCTTAGGACCCAGTGGTGGCAAGTTCCCACAGACGGCAGCAGCCGTGTCTCTAACCATAATGAACAGGTGCTAATTTTGTTACGTAACCAAGTAAGCATTTTTAAGCTGTTTGTACTCTAACTTGTGTAAGTCCCTGACGAAGTACCTCCGGGCAGGAAACGCGTTGGACGTTTGTGCTCAATGTACCCCTGAGTCTGTTTCACCCTGTGAATGTTTAATCTACCTAAATAAAGAAGTTTTTTACCTGCACCAAGGCCTGCGGCTACAATCAGTTTCAATACAGGTAACCCTATTTGTTCATTTAATTGTATGTTTGGATGTCGGAGGAGTGAATCCATACCTGGTATTGGGACGGCCAGAGGGGCGTGACGGAGTGCGGCAATAGCGGTGAGACTATACCTGTTGTATTCACATGTTTGTAGTTCTTACTGAACCATAACAAGATTGAACTCTATCACTGCCATAATTTGCCGACAGCAGCACATTATCCTCTCGACCTAGACACAGAGGTCTGTTACTTTCCACTGTCTAAAAGCTCCATTTTTTACTTTACTTTACCTACTAATAAAACAAAGCGACACGCTAGTTCATTACTGTATATGTAAAACTGGATTGCATACTAAGAAAATCAGTGGCTTAATTACAACGTGCAGTTCTCACGAACTTTGTCTGTTATCTTTTTGCTTTCATTGGGACAGGAGTGTCTCAATTAACTCCTAGTAGAACTGCAAGACCAAGATGGCGGAAGCCATTCACTCTAGCCGCAGGGCCAAATTCAATTCATTATTACAGGGTGCCAGCTCAGGTGGTGAAACTCCAGAGGATATTTGTTCTGTCTTTGTAACAAGGGAGAAAAAAGAAATTAAAGAGCTCAAACTCTGGTGGGACATAGAGTTCTTGAAACTATATATCGATGAGGGTAAAATACCCAGAGGCTTGAGGATGAAGAAATATCCAGCCTATGCCTCACAACGTTCGGATTTTATGACGGAATGGAATAATACTTTGAGTCAATGTTCACTCATTTTAATGAAACAGTTACTTAAAGATAAAGAACTGGAATACACCAAAACTAGTCAAGAACTAACTGACATCAAATCGACCTGTGAATCTTTCACTAATGATTCAAAATACAAAGATTACTCATCTCAATTGGAAACAACTTTGAAGAGACTAGATGATGAATTAACAGAGAACAAACTAAAGAAATACCACAGAGATTGCAAAGATTATGAGCTTAACACTGTCTACAACTGGACCACAAGCAGACAAAACAGGAGGAACAACAGCAACCATAAGAGAAAAGCTGCTTATAAAAGAGTTACGTTCTCCAGCTTCGAAACAGATATCAGTGATGAGAGTCCACGAGCCTCTACACCCATCGAAGATAGAGATCAGACCCGCATTAGTGAAACATCTGTTAAACCTAAGAAAGGATCCTCTCACAGATCCCTAGAAGAGATTATATCAACCAATCACACTAGTGGTTCGACTAATGTCCCTGCAAAAAACGATTCAGCTACCGAGGTCGGCACGGTCACTCCGGCGAGGTACCCAAGCAGGAGACCTGTAAGAGGAAGAGGCCGGGGATCAAGAAAATAACAAATGAGAGTAAGAATCACCATCAACAGGATCACCATTACGAAGATCTCAATGTGGTCAATCTATCAAGTACACAACTAAACAAGGATGAATTAACTGTTCTTTCTAAAGGCCTAGGATTCGCTCCAAGCAAAGATTTCAACCTCTTTGGGACACTAGTGGACTTAAACAGATTTACTAGAAAGCTCACATTAAAGAGACACTTTGCTTTAGCAAACAAGAATTCTGCACAAGAATCAGCCAGCGACTTACCTATGATAAATAACACTGATGGAGAAACAACAAACAACATAAACCAAAGTCTAATTATTAGTAATATAAACATTGATGGCTTTAATTTTGACGATCAATGTGAGATTGTTAATTTATTATCACTTGAAAGTGAGAGTGCACGATCCAATACACAAAATCTCAGTATCCCCACCATCATCACTAATGCGAATAAATATTTTTATCCCATACAAATGAGGGGGGACTTTATAGAGGTCTTCCAAAGTCTGGTTGAAAGGGACCTTTACGCATTAGCCAGAGAAAATAACACCAGTACCAAATCGAAATATGGGGAAAGCAACAATCTATCTAAGAAAGAGAGAAACATTTTAAAAAAATTACAAGAAAATAATGATCTCATCATTCAAAGCTCTGATAAGGGTGGTTGTATAGTAGTACAGGACAGGGCACAGTACACTAATGAGGCTCTCAGACAGCTTGGTGATGACACCACCTATCGTAAATTGACCTTCAATCCCACCAGGAAATTTGTCATGGAACTTAATGTCTTTTTAGACAATTATGTACGGGAAGGTGTCATCACCAAGTTGAAAGCTGACTCTCTTAAAAATCAATTTCCCAACACACCAGTGTTTAGGCACTTACCGAAAATACACAAGAATAGAGAACGCCCTCCTGGGCGACCCATCATTTCGGGTGTGGGATCCCTAGGGGAAAAACTTGGATCCTTTATTGATACAGTCTTACAACCTATTGTTCAGATAACCCCAGCATATCTTTGTGATACTAAGCACTTGTTGAGACTACTAAACTCTGTGCATGTTTATGAAAATGACATCCTACTCACTATAGATGTCAATTCGTTATATTCATGTATACCACACAATAAGGGGATTGAATCCTTACAGTCCATGCTTGAGATGTACACTACATATGAAGATAGATTTATTAGATTTGTATGTGATGGTGCAAATTTCCTTTTAAATCATAACAACTTTACTTTTGAAGGCACTCATTATGTACAAAACCAGAGCACAGCCATGGGTGCGAAGTTTGCACCATCATATGCAAATCTCTATCTAACACATTTTGAATTTCAGAAAATATTCCATGACAACAATCCCTTTAAGTCACAGATAGGGTTTTACAGAAGGTATATCGACGATTTAGTTATATTATGGAAGGGCGATATCAGTTCAATACCTATATTTGTGAAATATCTAAATGATAATAATCTCAATCTAGGATTTACATATACAGCATCAAAAGAAGACATACCATTCTTAGACATCACACTGAAGTTAGATAACCTGTCACATTCAATTATCACTTCCACATTCAGGAAACCAACATCAGGAAATACGATTCTACGAGCAGATTCACACCATCCAGCTCACCTCAAAAAGGCTATCCCAAAAGGGGAATACATGCGCCTTAGACGCAATTGTAGCAATGTTCATACTTATTCAGAACAAGCTCATTCTCTCACTCAGCGTCTTCACATTAGAGGTTATGATATCAGTACCTTAGAAAAAGTCAACAAGGAGGTTGAACTCATGCATAGAGATGAGCTTCTTAAAGATACCCTTAAAACCAGATCCCATAATAAATACAGCAGTGGTCAGAATAGTTCAAAGTCACCTATAACCTTCTCTACTTGCTATAGTAGACAGTTTAATCGCATCAATAACATCATAAAGAAATATCTACCTGTATTGGACAGAGATGCCTTATTACAAGATTCCTTACAGAGTCAGGGCATTAGGCTAGTCAGTAGAAAAGCAAGAACTATTGGAAACCATCTAAATAGGGACTTTTCAATAAAAAGTAACAACTCTTGGTTACAAACAGAAAAGGGATTCTTTAGATGTAGAAAAACTCCCTGTAAGAGTTGTGAATTTGCGCTTCCCGGCAGAGAATTCAAATCCAAGACCACGGGTAAATGTTTTGACATCAGATATAGACTCAACTGTAACTCCAGATTTGTGGTCTATTTAATTAATTGTAAGATCTCTTGTAAACAGTATGTAGGCAGGACCACCAGACTTCTCAAGGACCGGGTCAGGGAGCATTTGCTCTCCATCAAACATGACCCTCCCTCCACCCCAGTAGCTAAGCACTTTGCTGAACACTGCATCTCTTTGGGTATCCCAGTTAATGACCACTACCTTAGTACCATGTTCAGCTTCCAAGGTATAGACCACGCCCCCTATGATATTAGAGGTGGAGACAGAACGGCAAAGTTGAATAAAAAAGAGGCCTTTTGGATATTTAATTTAATGACCGGTATTCCAAATGGTATTAATAAGATAACAGATCTTAGATACTTTATAGACTAAACTGTTCATATTAAGACATAAATATACATAGAATAGCAGTCTATAATAAGTTTCATATGTATACTATGAATTTTCTTAAAAAACATAATTAGGCAATAAGTATAACCGTTAAGTATAAATAGGAGCGTCTTCCCTTGTCCCCCCGAGTGCTCTTTGGTTTTAGTTTTAATTACTTAAGTTAGTTGCTTTAATTTTTAGACTTGGCTCTATTTGCCTATCAAACTTCACTTTTTCCATAGCTCACACAGCTTATTCACTATTTCTTTATGTATACACAGATTACAGTTAAACTGGATCCTCTTCAGGATATTTCACTCTAAAAAACCATTTAAAGAATGTCACATATTGGATTTTTTTCCCCTAATTCACCTGTTCCTTTTTTATCACCGATCACATTCACACATATCACTCCCATATAATTCATTCTTTTTATTCACATTGAGCAAGCTAGCTCACACACACACAGCAACTAACATAGCAAGTTTATTAGAGATCTAATTGTTTCACAGGTCTTCAAATTCTCCCTTTAACGTAAAATACGCATACATCTTTACAAAGACAATTCAGAGATGAAAAATTTAACATCTTAAACCTATGTAAGAGACCTGTAGAAATGTCTCAGTTAGAATCCTCTGCGAGTTCGCAGTACATTGTATTAATAACATTGTTGTTATTTTTTTAGAATTTGCAGTTTGAAAATTATTCTATGTCCTCTTAGCACATGCTCATACGAATTGGTTGCAGAATGATTCTTGTTCTAACCTTGCTGCCGTCTTTGGAAAAAGCCATTCCAATATGTTTCGAGTTTGCGGCGTTTCATTGTGTCCTTTGTGTTGTTTACTAATATTGATACAAGATATATATACATGTGTCACTGTGGACATAATGATAATCCCGTTGTTTTTCTTAAAAAGGGTTTCTTAGGACCCAGTGGTGGCAAGTTCCCACAGACGGCAGCAGCCGTGTCTCTAACCATAATGAACAGGTGCTAATTTTGTTACGTAAGCAAGTAAGCATTTTTAAGCTGTTTGTACTCTAACTTGTGTAAGTCCCTGACGAAGTGCCTCCGGGCAGGAAACGCGTCGGACGTTTGTGCTCAATGTACCCCTGAGTCTGTTTCACCCTGTGAATGTTTAATCTACCTAAATAAAGAAGTTTTTTACCTGCACCAAGGCCTGCGGCTACAATCAGTTTCAATACAGGTAACCCTATTTGTTCATTTAATTGTATGTTTGGATTGTCAGAGTATATGAATATTATGATGAATATTACATATGTGTACATATATATATATATATATATATATATATGTATATTTTATACACTGTATATGTTAGATGAGAACTCAGGATTAATTAAACATGAGTTTGTTGAACACAGCTTCTAATACACGTCTATCAGGATTGACGATCAGTAGAGCCTTTTTGAAACACAAACATTTCTTTTCTAAAGGAAATAGCTCAGTGACCCTATTCATTTGACTATATATGCAGATTTTTATAACCTCAGAACATTTGGTGAGGTGAGAAAAGAATGTGTTCAAGGACCCCTTTGGAATTTGACACGTGTGATACAACAGTTCTATCTCACTGAATCTCTATTTGAAGACTTACTGCAAAAACCCCTCTTGGGGGAAGGTGACACAAATAAAATCAAATACTCATCTGCACTTCTGGCTAAACAGGAAATATGCTGTTTAAAGACTCTTACAACTCCTCATGGATTGACCCCATGTGGTGAGTATGAGACAAAAAGTCTGGCAACTGAAGTTACTGAAAAGTTAGAATGTTAGGATAATACAGTGAAGACAAATGACTTACATTATGATTCATGATATATATATATTAAAATTAAGCACATTGTATTAGGTGGATGATTGCTGCAGGGGATATTTATATAGGAAATAAATTCAGATATACATAGAAATGATGTATATGTTTTGAAAACACAAAAGATCTTACTTAGCCTCTGTGTGTTTAAAAACATGAATAGATGTTTATGGACCTGAAGAGAAGTGATTATTAACATTTATTTTCTTATTTCAGATCTACATAGACAGGATTCACTTGGAATACAGTACAATACTGAATTAAAAATAAGCTATTATTCACATGTAAATGCCAGAATACTGATAAAATTATAATGCATTTTAAGCTAATAATTAGCAGTGTTAAATTACCTTAATATAATAAAATGTTAATAATATAACATATTTGGTATCAGAATAATCAGAAAAAATAACCTAATATTAACCATCTGTAATTGGGGTTATATATGATTAATGCAGAGAGTGTGATCTGATTAAATAACCATTTTATAAAAAAAAAAAATTAACTTGCTTAAAAATGTCAGAAATGCTGTATTGTATTGCTATGTTGTACTGTATGCTGCCACCTGGTGTTATGTTGCGAGAACTACAGCCAGAAGGTTCTTTCTGGCTGTTAAAAATGAAATTTCCAAGGGCCAATCCGATTTAGACTTCCCAGATAACCAATGGGAAGGTCAGCTCCCGTAGTGCCACCCACATGATGTCATCAATGATTATATAATGGGAGTGTTGAATGCACAAGGGAGAGTTGTCTGTAACTTGTTGAAAATTAGTGATCTGATTTTGGCTGCGATATACCTGAAAAAAAAAAAAAAGTTCACTTCAGCAAGGAGCTTAAAACTTATCCTTGATTTGTGCAAAAACCTTCTTTCAAATGAGATGACCTAAAGACCGCTACGAATTGGTTCAAAATTGGTGAAGTATATTGTATTTTAAATTGGTAGTTATAAGCCTAGGTATTGTTCAAATCTGTGTCTGAATTGGCTAAGTAACTCATCTATACAAGTTCTGATATTGTCGGTTAATTTTGTATTAGGATAAATTGCAGTTAAATAACAGAATATATATTTTATCCTATTGTTTTATAAACACTGTTTAGAATTGTATTGCTTGGATGTTAAAGGTTTTTAGTCCCATTGTGTTAAATAAATAAGGCTGAATTGTGAAGGTATATTGTTCTGGGTTTTGTAAGAAGGATAGCATATCTTAAGAGTTGGTTTTACGCATATAAACTTTTATTTAGTTTCCTTTTACTGCAAATATAGTTCAATATGTTTATGGATATTAACTAAATAAAAGAATTCAGATATTTATATTAATTGTATGGTCTAGTAGGTGCATGGTTGATAAGGGTTTCTATTTCTTTGTATTGTGTTTATAACCCTGCCATAAACTTATATATATTATTTGGATAGCACTACTAAGATTTTCATAAATATACTGACATAATAATTGGAGGCACTGCTGAGATTTAATAATATCCATCATAATTGATATAATATATTTGTAAGTAAATAGAAATTATTATAAAAGAGAAAAAAAAAAAAATTCATATTTCGAAGATATAATTTTTTTTGAAAAGTTGAAATATTAATTTTCATATTTCGAGATTGACATTAATATCTTGAAATATTATTAAAGATTAATTTTGAAAAATTAATAAAAATATTAATTTTTCATATTTCAAAATTAATCAAAAATATAAATTTTTCATATTTTCAAAGTTAATCAAAAATATTAATTTTTCATATTTCGGAATATTAATTTTTCATATTTCAAAATTAATAATATTTTTTTTTTGAAATATAAAATTTTTCTCTCTTTTTATTGGCAAAAAATTGTATTAGCATTTTAGTTAAATAAATACTAAACCAATACAATAATGTCTGTAGCCAGAAGTGACTCATTTAATTCTATACATAGCAATGAAATTGGTCCCATAACCATACCTATTACTAAAGGTCAGGTCCTTAAGAAAGATATCTTAAGTTACCTTAAAGGGAAGTTTAATATTGCGGGTGAATTAAATGATTTTATGGATATGCTTGAAACTAGGGCTAAAAATATTACCGTTAATAATAATATGTGGAATGAAGAGAATGAATTCTTCCAGGAATTATTAATGATTAATCAATGCAAAGCTCCCATAAAGCGAGACGAACTAATACTAAAATCCTGGCCCCTTTTAATATGCATAATTGACGAAATGTCGTTTTGTGTCACAGACAAACGATTGCAAATACAGGAGCTAGAAAATAGTATTCGTTCCTCGCGCAGACGCGAAGAGGGTTTAAAAACAGCCAAAAATAAAATGGATGAATTTGCCCAAAACCTAGCCACCTTAGATAAGCACAATATGGACTTAATCGCGCAGATACAAGATTTAAATAAACAGCTTGCGCAAAGCCAGAGAGAATTAAGCGATTTAAAAAGGTCATATCGCCATAATGAAAACCCCTATATTAGCAATGAGAATAATACAGATAATGCTAACTCCTTTAGCGAACGCGTCAGGGACGAGGTACGAAAATATATAGAACAACATAGACAAATGACCCCTAACGGGTCAGAAGTAGATTTCCCAAATAGACAATCCCCTCAGGATGTAAATCCAGAGGACAGCTGTAGCGCAGCTGATGCGGGGGAGGGAAACTCTAACAGAGAGTCCCAAAATAAGTCTGATAAAGTCTATGATTCCCATAAAATAATCACCTTCGTACAACGCGCAGTACCTATATTCTCCAATAAGGGAACAACATCTGTAATTGATCATTTACAGGCTTTTGAAAATGCGTTAGCTATAATGAATGTTACAAGTGAGAAATTGAAAATTGAATTTCTACCTTGGGTATTTGACAGTAAGCATCACAAATTCTTTGCCTCACTAAAGGATATGAATATTCATTCCTGGAATGGGGTAAAACGACAATGCAGAAAAGAATTCGGGCAATATCGCACTAAAACTGCCGCGAAGATAGCGGTATATGGTTTAAAGTGTCGTGCGAATCAGAGTCCAATCGAATTCCTTTCTGTATTGAAAAATGCGTACAGTATGGCTGAAGATAATCCCAGATTTGATGGCTCAGAATTTGTAAATTTATTTTTTGAAGCACTGCCTACACCCATCAAAATTAACTTAGCTAGAGATTTTGATGAGAACTGCTCATTGGAATGGCTGATCAAAGAGAGTACAAAATTATACTCTATTCAGCAGTCCAGTGAGCAGGGGGTTAAAAAGGAATCAAAACCCAAAATTGTAGCAGAAACTAGGGTGTCACCTAAACCCCTCAATTTGGAGTCTAACAAGAGAACTTATGCAGAGGTGGCCAGTCAAAACAGGCCATCTCCACAGAGGTTTAATTCTGCCCCTCCCCCTACACAGGTTGAGGCGCAGGGAGACTATAACCAAAGTGGGGGACATAATCAGGTGAATAATTACTCACAAAGAGAATACTCACCGAATAATTGGTATCCGCGCAAGGGTAGATACAATAGACGGCGAAGATATTCTCAGGGTAACCAGACACCCCAGGTATATAATGCTCCCCAAAGTACTAATGCTGAACAAGCTGAACCCCAGGGGCAACCACGCCAGAATAGAAATAGTGGCCCTGATTCTGAGGGAACCCAATGGTCCAGGAATCAGTACAATGGGGCACCAAGAGATAGGCCCAGGGGTAGAGGTAATTTGTACAATCAGGTAGATATGCTGTTTACCCAATTAAATCGGTTGAGTGAACAAATCGCTAATATGAGTCAAAAATCTACGGCTCAGCAACCGAACAATACTTTTTTAGGGGTACAGCCAGTGGTCAGCAGTGGACCACAGGCACAGTCATAAATACTGCAGTATCACCTGAAGGGGAGGGGAGAGATATACAAAATGTAGTAATAAATATCAATGATACTAATTATGTTATCTCCCCACAGACCGGAAACGGACAAATTAGCTGTGACAATGAGCGACATCAGCCGGAAAAAGTTAACAAATCTCTTCCTTTGCAGCTCTCTCTTAACCTTGTTTCCACAGATGCAGTACAAAAGAATCCAGCCGACCCTGTCATAGAGGAAACAGGTAGGTATGAAGCTTCTTCTGCATCGGAAAGCATGGCAAACTCAGGTAATACGTGGCGAAGCCCACAAATGTATGAGAATGCAAATTTTATGTGTGAAATGATAGAAACTGCAGGAAGATATTATGTACTAGTTGAGCTGCAAGATTCAGTCTCCAACCCTATCAGGGGATTAATTGACACTGGGTCACAGGCAACTATCCTATCCCACAGATACTACACACAGCTAAATGAGCTAACACCCCACAAACCTAAAATAAAAGAATTTGACGGTTCTCTAATAGGTGTTGGGGGTGACTCCCTAAAAGTTTACGGTACTGCCTGGTTAAAATTTAAATTGGGGAACAGGGTCATAAGACACCCTGTCATTATAGTGGATCTGCCAACTGATCGTTTAATTATTGGTAGTGATCTCCTGAAACGATTAAGCACCATAATTGATTGCATAAATAATGTAATTTGGTCACAAGTTAAATGGCCTATCAATTATGAAAAATCTGGTATATCTCGCACCCGACATAGCTGTCACGTGGTGGAAGAGAAACCAGATGCTGTGGAGATTCATTTCAGGAATAACTCTGTACCTGAAATCACTATTCTACAAATAGATGACCAGACTCCTTTTAGTGGCTCTGATGGTAATACTTTTAAAATTTCGCCCGGAAAGATAGCAAATATCTCCCTAGATGGCGATATATTAACCATATCACTCCACAAGGGGGATCCTAAAATCCCTAAAGGGGGAGACCATGCTCAATACCTCACAGGGATTGAGAGAGTTAAAGAGGATCTATTTATCCCTATACAAGTGCATGACCTTGGTAAAACAAAGTACGCTAAAATAAACTTAAAACAGGAAGCTAGCTATATAAGCGAAGGTTTATTAACGCAAATAGCTGAACCTAAAGTGATTAAATATCTTTCTCCCCAAGACCACTGTGTCAACGGCCTGGATGACAGGTCTGAAAGCTATAACATCACAGCTAAGTGCTTATTATCTATCTCTATTGGTAATAAGTCAGTGAAGCACCTGTTTTTAGTTTTAAATACTCCCCATAATCAAATATACATTGGCAATGATATCTTACATAGATATGCCATACAAATAGATCTGATTAATTCTTGCCTCTGGAGCAGGTTAAAGGGGGACCCTGAAGTATTTCAGGATGAAAATGCAGCCCTGAAATCAAACCAGCAATTGCCATATGCTGTGAATATGCAGGTATCTAGCGATATTATAATTCCTGCTGGGGCTGATAAATTTCTTTTACCCTTACAGGTAAAGAGAGGTCAGAAATTAAAAACTTCTGAAACACTGATTTGCCTCTCCCATAGAATACAAGATCTGGGTGTCTCAGTAACCTACACTCCTATGGTGAATATTGGAACTGTTCCAATAAATATTATTGTGCATAACATGACCCCACAGGATATAACATTATCCAAGGGAACTACCATAGGATATGCACTGGAATCAAGTTATTACACTTTTGGATTCCAGAATAATGTAATTGGGCTAATACCTGAAGGATACCTAACTGAAGAACAATTAATAGAACAATCCTTTGCATCTATGCCAGAGGGTCTATTTAATATTCAGTCTATTTATCCCTTCAGCTCAGAGGAAGGCATCTGTAAAATTGAAGAAGCCTCTCTGGTGTTTGATCAGCCAATCAAACAGCACGATTACCCCGATACCCAGAGTCATGGGAGCAATGTAAATTATAATCAAGGGGATCTCACCTCTAGACTGGAAGAAGCCTATGAAATAGGACAGCCTGAAATCTTTCCAGGATTTCAGCAAATAGTCGAAGAGCAAATATCCTTAGCCAATGGCTGTTCTAGCGATGATGAACGCCAACAGCTGCGAGAACTACTGATGGAGTACAAGGATATTTTTGCTAAGGATTCTTATGACTGTGGTACTACAGACTTGCACATTGCAAGAATACAAACAGATCCCGATGCACCACCTGTATTTGTCAAACAATACAGACTTCCCTTAGCCTCATATGATTCTCTTGCAGAGATCATAAGGAATTTGGAAGAAAGAGGTATTATCAGACAGGTGCACAGCTCTTATAATAATCCTATTCTAGGTGTCCTTAAGCCCAATGGACAATGGCGTTTGTGTGCTGACTTAAGACAGCTAAACAAACGAGTATACATGTCTGGCTGGCCTGTACCATACATTGACCAGTGCCTAGCACAAATGCAGGGATCCAAAATATTCACTGCCATTGATTGTGCACAGGGATATTGGACCATAAAGGTACATGAAGAGGACCAATATAAGCTAGCATTCTCCTTCCAAAAGGTTCAGTATGCATTCCAGAGACTTCCATTTGGATACATAAATTCTGGACATGAATTTGCTGTATTCATGCATAAGGCTATGCCTGACGCACTGGAAAGGGGGACCTTATCTTATGTTGATGATGTTTTAATCAAAAGCACAGACTTTGAAAAACACATCGCAGAGCTTAAACACGTCCTCAGCCAACTTAAAAGGGCAGGTGTCAAATTATCCCTGCAAAAAGCTCAATGGTGCCGCACTCGTGTAAACTTCTTGGGACATGAAGTTACCTCTGACGGATTAAATCCCCAGAAGAAAAAGGTGGAAGCGATAGTGAATTCTAAAAACCCAACTAACTTAAAGGAATTGAGATCATTCCTGGGTATGACGAATTATTCTCGCAAATTCATTGATAATTATGCGGAATTAGCTAAACCACTACTACTTCTTCTAAAGAAAGATGTGAAATGGCACTGGAGTGAGTCTCAAGAGACAGCCATCAGAGAGCTGAAGAGAAAACTCACTCAAGCACCTTGCTTAGCGTACCCTGAAGGTGGTAAACCTTTCTTCTTAGAAACAGGGTACACAGATGTAAGCATGAGTGCTGTGTTATACCAAAAGCATGATAATTTGAACAAAGCCATTGCTTATGCGAGCAAAAATCTATCCCCAGTAGAAATAAAGTTTAACGATTGCGAAAAAGCCCTCTTATCTACTGTATGGGCTCTACAAAATTTCCGCAGCTATATACAGGGCGAGAAAATTATTGTAGAAACGGCCCACCAGCCTTTGCTATATTTGCAAAGTGAGAGAATAAGAGATGGGAATTTGTCTAATAGCCGCATAACAGCGTGGACTCTTTCCTTACAAGGCTGGCCCTTAGAAATTCGCTACAAGCAGAATAAAAAGAATCCAGTCGCGCAAGGGCTTGCTGAGCTCCACGACTGTACTGCTAGAGATCCTGGGGAAGAATTATCAGAAGATGATTTTCTGGAAGAACAATTGCTTTCCCCATATAAAATGTACAATGAGGACCATTGTCAAACATTACCTTGGGTATATGTTGATGGTTGTTCTTACCATGCCACTATTGATAATGAGCGCAGATTAGTCGCTGGCATTGGTATAAGTGGGGCAAACGGATTCTCAAATATATCTGTAGGTTTCAACATTGGACCAAGATCCAGTCAAGTTGCAGAACTAACTGCTGTTTTCAAAACCATTGAAATGGCTATTGAACATGGTATTCATGAATTTGTGATCATAACTGACTCAAATTATGTGCGTGACAGTTTTGTTGAATACCTGCCAACTTGGAAAAGAAATGGCATGCAGAAAAGCAATAACAAACCAGTCAAGCATGGTAAATTGTTCTGCGAGATTGATAATCTGGTAGTATCCAATGATTTAACCATACACTGGAAAAAGACCAAGGGTCATTCCAGAGTTTTAGGTCCTGATAAGGAAGGCAATGACCTTGCGGATTCATTAGCCAAACAAGGAGCCATAACTGGAGACCTCCTTAATATTGACCACTTAATGGGTGCAATTCAGGTAGAAGCCATTACCAGAAACCAGGCAAAACAACAGAGTGAGCCTAACTTGGTACAATGGAGTCAGGATTCTCCTAGTGAGGACCTGATCACTAGTCAAAAAGAAGACCCCATTGTAGGCATCTTCTATAAACACATAGAAGATCCTGAAAGCAACCCCATCTCAAAAGATGATTGTATTGGCAAAGAAGATCTGAGAATCTTAATAAAATCTAAATCACAATTCAAATTACAGGATGGTTTGTTAATTAGAACCTCCAAAACTGGCATCCAGCAGTGGGTAGTACCCACCAAGTTCAGAGGTCTAATGCTCCAACATGCCCATGATGCTCCCACATCTGGACATCGCGGTGCCAAACTCACGTATGAAATATTGCGTGATTATGCTTTTTGGCCACACATGTTGAAAGACGTTCAAACCTACTGTCAAGGGTGTTTAATCTGCCCACAGTTCCAACCCACTGCACCAATGCATAGAGCGCCATTGCAGAAAAGGGGGATGGTAATGCCATGGTCAGATATACAAATTGATTTTATTGGTCCAGTAACAAGGTCATCAAGAGGTAACAAATACATGTTAACAGTGACATGCCTGTTCACTAAATGGGTAGAGTGCATTAGTGCACCTAACAATAGTGCTGAAACATGTGCAGCATTGCTCATCAACCATGTATTTTCCAGATTTGGTTTGCCCCAAAGAATCGAATCAGATCGGGGGACCCACTTCACTAGCGAAGTGATGACAAAAATGTGGAAAATACTAGGGGTTAAAAGAAAGCTCCATATTGCTTATAGAGCTGCCTCAAGTGGTGGTGTAGAGCGTTACAACCAATCCATTGTTAAAATCCTCAAAAAGTTTGTGAGTGAAACAGGTAAAGACTGGGATATAAAACTACCTCTAGTCTTAATGGCATTAAGAGCAACTCCAAGTAGTGCTACCAAGATGTCACCTTTTGAGCTGATGACTGGTAGAAGAATGGTTCTACCTCAGCATCTGCTGTACCGTACATCAGACCAAAATTTGATAAACGCTGCCAATACACATCAATATGTGGAAAACTTAAGAAAGCACCTGCAATATGCCTTTGCATTTGCTCAAAGGAATTTAGAAAGAGCCGCAACTGCCACTAAAACCTATTATGATCTCAAAACATCCAAAAAGGAATATGAAATAAATGATAAAGTTTATCTTTATAACTTTGGAAGAGATCAGGTTAGGGAGAAGAAATTTCTTCCCTCATGGAAAGGTCCTTTTGTCATTACTGACAAAATATCTCCAGTGGCCTATAAAATACGGATCCCCAAAAATGAAGGTTTCATAGATAAATGGGTACATATAAATCAACTGCGGGCATGTCATCCCAGGTCCCAACTACAAGTCATAGAGGGAGAATGAAGTGTCATATCCCCAAATGCACTAAAGACATACTGTAATTTAAAGATGCCTAACTGATAAACATGAAAGCTCAAAATAACAAACTTTCTTCATAAGAGACTGTCTATGAGGTATACGGTTGATCCTCATCAAATACCACTGACTTTAAGCCAATTCAAATACATGTGTCCTACATCTATTTGAAGTTGGAAGGGGGATTTATGTCAGAGTATATGAATATTATGATGAATATTACATATGTGTACATATATATATATATATATATATATATATGTATATTTTATACACTGTATATGTTAGATGAGAACTCAGGATTAATTAAACATGAGTTTGTTGAACACAGCTTCTAATACACGTCTATCAGGATTGACGATCAGTAGAGCCTTTTTGAAACACAAACATTTCTTTTCTAAAGGAAATAGCTCAGTGACCCTATTCATTTGACTATATATGCAGATTTTTATAACCTCAGAACATTTGGTGAGGTGAGAAAAGAATGTGTTCAAGGACCCCTTTGGAATTTGACACGTGTGATACAACAGTTCTATCTCACTGAATCTCTATTTGAAGACTTACTGCAAAAACCCCTCTTGGGGGAAGGTGACACAAATAAAATCAAATACTCATCTGCACTTCTGGCTAAACAGGAAATATGCTGTTTAAAGACTCTTACAACTCCTCATGGATTGACCCCATGTGGTGAGTATGAGACAAAAAGTCTGGCAACTGAAGTTACTGAAAAGTTAGAATGTTAGGATAATACAGTGAAGACAAATGACTTACATTATGATTCATGATATATATATATTAAAATTAAGCACATTGTATTAGGTGGATGATTGCTGCAGGGGATATTTATATAGGAAATAAATTCAGATATACATAGAAATGATGTATATGTTTTGAAAACACAAAAGATCTTACTTAGCCTCTGTGTGTTTAAAAACATGAATAGATGTTTATGGACCTGAAGAGAAGTGATTATTAACATTTATTTTCTTATTTCAGATCTACATAGACAGGATTCACTTGGAATACAGTACAATACTGAATTAAAAATAAGCTATTATTCACATGTAAATGCCAGAATACTGATAAAATTATAATGCATTTTAAGCTAATAATTAGCAGTGTTAAATTACCTTAATATAATAAAATGTTAATAATATAACATATTTGGTATCAGAATAATCAGAAAAAATAACCTAATATTAACCATCTGTAATTGGGGTTATATATGATTAATGCAGAGAGTGTGATCTGATTAAATAACCATTTTATAAAAAAAAAAAATTAACTTGCTTAAAAATGTCAGAAATGCTGTATTGTATTGCTATGTTGTACTGTATGCTGCCACCTGGTGTTATGTTGCGAGAACTACAGCCAGAAGGTTCTTTCTGGCTGTTAAAAATGAAATTTCCAAGGGCCAATCCGATTTAGACTTCCCAGATAACCAATGGGAAGGTCAGCTCCCGTAGTGCCACCCACATGATGTCATCAATGATTATATAATGGGAGTGTTGAATGCACAAGGGAGAGTTGTCTGTAACTTGTTGAAAATTAGTGATCTGATTTTGGCTGCGATATACCTGAAAAAAAAAAAAAAAGTTCACTTCAGCAAGGAGCTTAAAACTTATCCTTGATTTGTGCAAAAACCTTCTTTCAAATGAGATGACCTAAAGACCGCTACGAATTGGTTCAAAATTGGTGAAGTATATTGTATTTTAAATTGGTAGTTATAAGCCTAGGTATTGTTCAAATCTGTGTCTGAATTGGCTAAGTAACTCATCTATACAAGTTCTGATATTGTCGGTTAATTTTGTATTAGGATAAATTGCAGTTAAATAACAGAATATATATTTTATCCTATTGTTTTATAAACACTGTTTAGAATTGTATTGCTTGGATGTTAAAGGTTTTTAGTCCCATTGTGTTAAATAAATAAGGCTGAATTGTGAAGGTATATTGTTCTGGGTTTTGTAAGAAGGATAGCATATCTTAAGAGTTGGTTTTACGCATATAAACTTTTATTTAGTTTCCTTTTACTGCAAATATAGTTCAATATGTTTATGGATATTAACTAAATAAAAGAATTCAGATATTTATATTAATTGTATGGTCTAGTAGGTGCATGGTTGATAAGGGTTTCTATTTCTTTGTATTGTGTTTATAACCCTGCCATAAACTTATATATATTATTTGGATAGCACTACTAAGATTTTCATAAATATACTGACAGGATGTCGGAGGAGTGAATCCATACCTGGTATTGGGATGGCCAGAGGGGCGTGACGGAGTGCGGCAATAGCGGTGAGACTATACCTGTTGTATTCACATGTTTGTAGTTCTTACTGAACCATAACAAGATTGAACTCTATCACTGCCATAATTTGCCGACAGCAGCACATTATCCTCTCGACCTAGACACAGAGGTCTGTTACTTTCCACTGTCTAAAAGCTCAATTTTTTACTTTACTTTACCTACTAATAAAACAAAGCGACACGCTAGTTCATTACTGTATATGTAAAACTGGATTGCATACTAAGAAAATCAGTGGCTTAATTACAACGTGCAGTTCTCACGAACTTTGTCTATTATCTCTTCTATCTTCATCCAGGCGGCGAAGTCCTCATCCAGGCGGCGAGAAGTCTTCATCCAGGTGGCCTCTTCAATCTTCATCCATGCGGCATCTTCTATCTTGATCCGGAGGGGCGGAGCGGGTCCATCCTGAGGACATCCAGTGAGGAGCATCCTCTTCATACAGTCGCCGTCATACACTGAATCTTCAATGCAAGGTATGCTATTCAAGATGTGTCCCTTGCATTCCTATTGGCTGAAAATATTGAATCAGCCAATAGGAATTAGAGCTGCTAAAATCCTATTGGCTTTTCAAATCAGTCAATAGGATTTAGGCAGCTCTAATTCTATTTGATGATGTTTTACTTTATTTTTATTTTGTGGGTTTGGGGGGTGGGGTTTGTATACTGTTAGGGGGTGTTTGTATTGTTTTGTAGCAAAAGAGCTGTTAACTTTAGGGCAGTGCCCTACAAAAGGCCCTTTTAAGGGCCCTTGGCAGTTTGGGGGGTGGGGATTTGTATACTGTTAGGGGGTGTTTGTTTTCTTTTGTAGCAAAATAGCTGTTAACTTTAGGGCAGTGCCCTACAAAAGGCCCTTGGTAGTTTATTCTAGATTAGGCTTTTTTATTTTGGGTGGGTTTAGAATACAAATATTTTTTTATTTTTTTGGATAAGTTTTGTAATGGTAGTTTTTTTTATTTTTTTGTAATTTTAGGTTTAAGTGTAAGGCAGGTTAGGTTTTATTTGACATGTAAGTTTGGATTTATTTTATGTTTAACTTGTTTTTATTGATTTTATAAACAAAAGACAAGAAATAGATCAATTAAATTGAATACAACATAGGTCTTGGTAATTTGACAATAACAAGAAAAATGGGTTGGTCAGTGCAGATGACATCACCTCGCCACAATACCTAGAGTTCTAAGATATTCCAAACTTCAATATGTATCTTTTAGCATTTATTTAGAACTAACTCATAACGGTCTATATAGTCCCATCTGCCCTGCCCCTCCCGCTTGTTCTTCCCAGCCGGTCATCATTGTCGGAGTCACCTAGGGAATCAGATCCCCTCTTAGCCCCTAATAATAGCATTTTGTTGATAAGACCAGACCTTCTTGAGAAGACATGACATTGAGACCAAATAACTATAGGTTCTTGTATCAACAAAAAGAATAAGAGATAGGATAAGAAGATAGATGAAGATATAGATATTGAATAAGAGCGAAAGATTTAGAGTGTACTTGTATCCATTATCCTTGTTTATAAACCTAATTAGGTATTCCAAAATTACATTGGGCAAGTACACGTAGAATAAAGTGTAGAATAGAGAGCAAGGTAGGGTAAGACAGGGTAGGTTAGATTAGGCCACCCGGCCCCCCCCGACCAATGAAGTTACTATGTTCTTTGTTTCTGTAAAACATTTATATAGCTAAGTTCCTGTTTAAAGACCAGTAAAACCAGACTTTCTCAAATTGTGCTTGTGTATCTAGGATATGTGATGCAGATTCATACATTCGATGGGTTAGTGAAATTTTATTCTTAACTTCCTCCCATGGGGGAGCGTTCATTTTCCAGTATTTTGCAATACTCATTCTAGTCACCGTACATGTGATCTTAATGAAAGTGTTTATGTGTTTGTTGAATCTGGGCAGGGGTACATGGAGGAGGGCTTGTGCTGGACTAAGTTGGATCCTCTCCTCTAGGATCACGCCCAGGAGGGAGGATAGATGGATCCATGTGGGCTGGATTATATTGCAGTCCCACCACATATGGCGGTATGATCCGATTTCCCCACATCCTCTGTAGCAGAGTCTATTGTTGGTGAGAGACATGTGTTGAGTTCTAATCGGGGTTAAGTACCATCTATACATAGTTTTTATAGTATTTTCCCGTAAATTCGCACTTAAGAGGCCTGAGCAAGCTGAGTGAAATGTTTCATCCCACTCATCTTTATGTTTGTTTATGTCTAAGTCGGTTTCCCATGCATTGATTAATGTGGGCTTAGTGGAGTTGTTTAGTGCTTGAATCTCTAGGTACAGTCTGGAGATCATCCTTTTGGGTCTCTGTGTTGATCTTAGTAAGATTTCTGTGGCCGTGAGAGTGTTGGGTCTGTGTAATTTCATATAATGTTGAATAGCTGAATTAACCTGAAGATACTGGAACCAAAAAAGTCTCATTGGGGCCAGTTGTTCTTGAATTTGTGTGAATGTTTTAGATTTACTCCCTACTAACCAGTCTGCCACCCTATACAGTCCCTTATTTACTTTACTTATCCGCTACGGTACTGACTTCACTAGACAGGAGATATCTGAGTGGGAGCATAATTGTTTGGGTAGGTAAAATCTTCTGTTGTTTTGTTAGTAGAGACCATAGGTGTTTAGTATGATCCAGTATGTGTGGGTGGTATCTATTGGGAGTGTGCCCTGGGGGTTTTTTGTTCCATAATATGTCGTCTGTATGAGTGGATCCCCCTAGGTCCGCCTCCAGATTGGTCCAAAGGACCAATTTCTCTCTTATTCCTAGGAGTAATGTTTGTGCTAGTCTTGACGCTCTATAATATTCTAATAGGTTGGGGGCTCCTATGCCTCCTAGTGTCCTATGTTTTGTTATTAATGAAGTTGGAATCCTGGCTGATTTCTTCCCTCTAATATATGCAATTAGTTCCGCTTGTAGCTTTTTTAAATCTGTTGTCGGAACCTCTATGGGAAGTGTCCTAAAAAGATATAGAAGGCGGGGGTAATACAGTCATCTTTACAGTCGCTAGTCTGCCCATCCACGAGAAATTATATGTTTTCCATTTATTCAGATCTTTCCTTGTATTTTTATATAGGACTTCATAATTATGTTTGTATAGTTGGTTGATCTGGGGAGTCAGATGGATCCCTAAATATTTAAGGGCATGAGTGGTCCAGGTCAGGTCAAAGTTGGATTCTATTAGTTTTTTGGTGTCTTGTGGGAGACCCAACGAAAGCGCTTCACATTTATCAAGATTAACTTTATACCCTGAGATCTGGGAGAACTCCTCTAGGGTTTTATATAAATTGGGTAGGGAGATGAGGGGTCTAGTTAGTGTAAGTAGGATGTCGTCTGCGAAAAGTGTCAATTTATATTCTTGGTCTATAATCTTTACTCCTGAGATGTCAATTGTCTGTCTAATTTTGGCTGCCAAGGGCTCTATGCAAATAGCGAAAATAAGGGGAGAGAGGGGACACCCTTGTCGTGTGCCATTTAATATGGGAAATGAGTTAGATTTGTAACCCGATATCGACACCTGTGCTGAGGGGGATGAGTAAATCATATTTAATGCTTTGACAAATGCACCTCCAAAGCCCATTCGAAGTAAAACTGCTTTCATGTAATCCCAGTCTATTCTGTCGAATGCCTTCTCCGCATCCAACGAAAGGAGCAGAGAAGGCACTCGATTCACTCCCACATAATCTATAATGTCCAAAAGCCTACGTACGTTGTCGGGGGCCTCCCTATCTTTGACAAAGCCCACCTGGTCTAGATGGATTAATTTTGGTAAGATGACTTTCAACCGATTAGCCAGGATTTTAGTAAAGATCTTTAGATCCTGATTGATCAGTGATATAGGCCTGTAACTAGAACAGAGTTTGTGATTTTTCCCAGGTTTCGGTATTACCACTATTCTGGCTCGCAAAAGGTCGTCCGGGATAGTATGGCCTTCTAGTATATAATTACAAAAGTCAGTGAGGTGAGGTACCAATAATCCCTTAAAAGTTTTGTAGTATTCACTGGCGAAGCCGTCTGGCCCTGCCGCTTTCCCTGACTTAAGATCTTTAATGACGCCTAGGACTTCCTCTCTAGTCACCGGGGTATTTAAGTTATTTAAATCTTCTTCCGAGAGGGAAGTTAATTCTGTTTCCTCTAAGAATCTCGTGGTCTGAGAGGCCACCGACTGTGTGTGTGATACTTTATTCCCATCATAAAGTTTCCCATAGAAGTCCGCAAAGGCCTCCACTATGTGTTGGGGGTGAGACACTGAATTGCCGGATGGGAGCAATATGGACATGATAGAGGATGCCTTACACCGTTCTCTTAATTTGTGAGCCAAGAACTTATCCGGCTTATTGGCATATATATAGTATTGTGTATTAAGTTTCTGAATTGCTCTAGTTGAATGTTCCTTTAGAAGATTAGCTAGGTGGGATCTTTTTGTTTCTAAGGAGGACAGAATGTCTTTACTCTGAGTGAGTCTGTGTTTGGTCTCCAAATCTCTAATCTCATTGTGGAGTTGCGAGAGTAGTGTTCTATGGTTTCTATTTCGTATTGTCTTTTCTCGAATGAGAAGCCCTCTGAGGTATACCTTGTGGGCTGCCCAGGGGGAAGTAGGGTTAGTTGTGGAGTCTTTATTTAAGTCTGTTATGTCTGAGCTGTTTAGGTGATAATTTGACGTCTGTGTCTATATGTTTGGTCATAGTAATATTAAAGTCTCCTGCTAATATTATTTTGTGCTGAGACCAGTTAGTGATCAGGTTGGATATACTCTGAAAAAAGACATGCTGATTATCATTGGGGGCATAAACATTGCATAGGATGACATCCGATTCCTGTAAATGCCCTTTAACTATAATATACCTCCCTTCTTTGTCTGCTACAGTGGATTCGTGTTCAAATGATAAGCCAGAGTGGATCAGGATTGAGACTCCTCTTTTTTTGGAGTCTGTGGTTGCATGATAGTGTTGGGTGAAATGTTTAGCCCAATATTTTGGAATAATATTTTGAGTGAAATGTGTTTCCTGGAGGAATATGAGGTTAGCTCCTAGATGTAGGTATTGGGACATAGCAGTACGTCTTTTTACATTAGTGTTTAACCCTCTTACATTGTGTGATATGAGGTGTATTTGAGGGATCATCTCTGTGTTGTGTTAAGTCTTTTTGATGACATATGTTCAGATATAAATTTCTGCAATACATACATATCTGGTGTGATCACATAATCGGAATGCTGTACAGGAATTCTTTTACCTAATGCGGGGAGGAGAGCAGCCCAGATGCCCTCCTGGAGAAGAGGAGAAAAGAGTAAATTCAGAGAATAAAAAAGAAAACAATAAAACAAACATAACAGTAACTGTAACCCAATCCGTGGGTCAATATACAATACATAACTAAACATTCCTAGCCTGAATCTAGAGCTGCTAATATGTTAAGATACACATATTTTAAAAAGTCAGCAGCGGATGAGCTTGTTAAACTTTGTTGAGTGGTAACATTCAAGCCACAAATCCGACATCTCTATATCAGATCCTGGCTTCAGTTATAGGAGTTCTTATGAGGGCCTTTACTGGGAACCCTCAGGAAAGGGAGTCTTGGTATAAATCCTGTCACCAGGGTGTACAGGATTCTAAAAGTTTCAGTAAGGTCCAGCGTCAGGCCCTCAATGTTTTGAGGGGGATCTCGCCCAGAGTAGTAGGCGGTATGAAGTGGAAGATGGATGGTGTAGATGAGAGGTTCTCGGATCTGTGTTATTTCTTGGGTCCCTTCCGGTTAACCTTTGTCCATTTGGAGTGCCCGATCTGGGTATTTTGTTTTGGTGATTGATCTTCTGTGGGTATGAGGGGAGCTTCCAGTCCCAGTAGCTTGCATGTTGAAGTGATCTCTTCGATGTCACGAACCGTGAAGGTTTTGTTGTCTTTGAGGACGTGCAGGGCGAAGGGAAAACCCCATTTGTATTTGACTTGGTGCTTTCTGAGGAGGGTGGTCAGTGGGCGCAGAGAGCTTCTTCTCTGAAGTGTGCGGAGGCTGAGATCCTGAAAAAATGGAATAACGTTACCTTGGAACTTATATGTAGGTTTATTTCTTGATGCCTGGAGTATTGTTTCTTTGTCCTGAAAGAATGAGAATTTAATAATAACGTCTCTGGGAGGTGCTTCACCTTTCGGTTTTGCACGTAAGGCTCTGTGAGCTCGTTCCATGTCATAGTCTGAGTCTTCAGAGTCACCTGTAATATTATGGAATAATTGCTGTAGATATGTATGCAGTTCTGAATTAGATATGGTTTCGGGGACTCCTTTTAATCTGATATTGTTTCTGCGAGATCTATTTTCTAGATCGTCTACCTTATCTTGCAGCTCTGTAATGGATTGTTGTTGTGTTCGGATAATGTGAGAGGATGATGCTAGTTCTTCTGAGACCATGTCTCTAGTTTCCTCAAGTGCGTCGAGTCTCCCGCCTGGTTCAGCGATGTCTGAGCGTATGTCAGTCAGACTAGAAGTGACTGCGTTGTGCATAGAGTCAATTTTATTCCATAATTTTTCAAAATTATTTGTAAAATCTTGCTTGGAGATCAGGTCCCTTAGGTCAGCTTTAGTTACTGGTGTTTTGTGTGCACCTGGGTCTTGAGAGTTAGATTCAGTGTCTGAGTTCCCTTCTGCCTCCATTGTTTGTTGCTCTGGATTTTTACTGTGTCTAGAGGGTTTAAAGAAGATACTCACTGCAGTGGGTTTGCTCAGTTTTTCTCCCTTGGATGGCTTTCTTGCTGACATACTAGCCAAGTAGAAGTTGTAAATAAATAACCAGATGTCTAATGATTAGCTTTCCAGATAGTACATGGGGATAAATTAAGGTGCGGATCTGTTTAGCATCAAAAAGTTCACAAAGCAAGCAAATTTAAGAATACCAAGGCCACAACATGTATATAGCCTGCAGTTACATAGCAATTTATAGCATTTGTTTCAGCTCTTCTCTGTCTATTTCCCTCTGTTATGCGGGTAACAAAAGGGAGTGGAGGGAATGTTGTTAGTCTGTAAGGATGTAACTTTTCAGTAGATCCGAGTATGTAGAAATATACTGTCCCTTTGAGAGATTGATGTCCTGCACCTTCTATATTACTGTGTGTCCCTCTGTACATTGGGCTTTTTTAAGGCATCTGTAGTGTTCCTGCACGTCTCTCAGAATGTTATAATGCCATGCGTTAAGGCAGATCCTCTCTCTACACCCCACTTCACCCCCCCAGCTTAGTGGGTATATCTTTTAGCGTGCATAGGTGCTATTTTTCCTCAGTAGTAGTATTTGAGCAACTGCGTGTATAACAATATTGGTCAAAGTTCTGTTCCCCTGTAATCCATTGCAGATTAGCTCGTGTAACTGTGCCCCTTTTGAGTATGTTTAGGGTTTCTAATGTGTTTGGTTTGCGGGCTCTTTAGCTATTGCTTTGTGTGACCGCTACCGCGGCTTACCTCGTGGGTCTTATGTGATCGGAATAAAACAGAGACCGTTACCTACTGTGCTCCAGAGTACTTGCGGATGATTCCACCTCTCTGTAGTTGATTGCCCCTTACTTCTATTTTACAGTCCGGGTCCGGGTTCTGTGTATTTCTCCGTTATAGGGTTTGTGTCCCTGCTGTGGTTCTTTTCCGGTCTGTGCATCCCAGCTTTTCGGCGCGAAAATCCGTCTCAGCCAGTGAAAGTAAATTATGTCTCTGTGCCGGTTGAAAGAAAGCTCCTTTCCTTAGTTTCTGAGTCACCTCATCTCTTTATGTGCTGAATAGTTTTTTTTATAGCGGTTCCTCTTAGTTTTCCGCCGACTTTTTGTATGTTGCAGCAGAGAGTTTAGAGATTATGCTGCCATCTCCAAGCTCAGTCAGGCTCCGCCCCCGTTTGGATTTATTTTAAGCAGGTAGTTAGTAAATAGTTAATAACTATTTACTAACTAGTCTACCTACTTAGAATAAATAAAAACTTACCTGTGAAATAAAAATAAAACCTAAGCTAGCTACAATATAACTATTAGTTTTATTTCACAGGTAAGTATTTAGTTTTAAATAGGTATTATTTAGTTAATAATTGTAACTTTAGTATAGCTCTATTTTAATTATGTTAGAGTTAGGTGGTGTTAGCTTTACGGTTAGGGTTACGTTAGGGTTAGGTTTAGGGGTTAATGTAGTTTAATTGAGGTTGTTGCGATGTGGGGGTCTGGTGGTTTAGGGGTTAATAGGTTTATTTAGTGGTAGTGATGTGGGAGGCCAGAAGTTTAGGGGTTAATACCTTTATTTAGTGGCGGCAATGTTAATAACTATTTACTAACTAGTCTACCTAGTTAAAATAAATACAAACTTACCTGTGAAATAAAAATAAAACCTAAGCTAGCACCAATATAACTATTAGTTATATTGTAGCTAGTTTAGGTTTTATTTCACAGGTAAGTATTTAGTTTTAAATAGTTATTATTTAGTTAATAATTGTAACTTTAGTTTAGCTCTATTTTAATTATGTTAAAGTTAGGGGGTGTTAGGCTTAGGGTTACATTAGGGTTAGGGGTTAATGGATTTATTTAGTGGTAGTGATGTGGGAGGACAGAGGTTTAAGGGTTAATAACTTTAGTGGCGGCGACATCGGGAGCGGCAGATTAGGGGTTAATAGTTTTATGTAGGTGGCGGCGATGTTGGGGTGGCAGATTAGGGGCTAATAACTGTATGTAGGTGGTGGCGATGTTGGGGCGGAAGATTAGGGGTTAATAACTGTATATGTAGGTGGTCGGCAATATTGGGGCGGCAGATTTAGGATTATTAACTGTATGTAGGTGGCGGCGATGTCGGGGGCAGCGGATTAGGGGTGTATAGACTCAGGGTTTATGTTAGAATGCTAGGTTTAAACATAACTTTTTATTTCCCCATAGACATCAATGGGGCTGCGTTACGGAGCTTTTGTTTCCGCGATCGCAGGTGTTAGGCTTTTTTTTTGGCGGCTCTCCCTTGTCTATGGGGAAATCATGCACGAGCACGTCAAAGAAGCACTTGATTTCTGTGCGGTATGGAGCTCAACGCCACAATATCGCCCACACAAGCCTGCTTTTTTTAAACTTGTAATAGCAGGGCTATAGGGAGGTGAAATAATGCTGCTTTTGTGGTGGTCGTTAAAATCCTTATAGCGCTCAAAACATGTAATCTAGCTGTATGTTATTTAATATACGTTATAAAATTTAAACCTCTAAATTTCTACCTGTTTCTAAACCACTACAGACAGCCTCTTATGCACATGCTTTTTTATTTGCTTTTCACAAGAAGAGACTGCTTTTTCATGTGTGCCATATAGATAACACTGTGCTCTCTCCCATGGAGTTGTGCAGGACAGCACTAATTGGCTAAAATTCAAGTCAATAGATAAGAAATAAATATCCATGTGATCAAGGGGAGAGTCTGCAGAGGCTTAAAAACATGGTTATCACAGAGGTAAAAAGTATATTAATATAACTGTGTTGGTTATGCAAAACTGGGGAATGGGTAATAATGTAATTTTCTATCTTTTTAAACAATAACATTTTTGGAGTAGACTGTCCCTTTAAGAGAGAGGGAAAATGTACTATGTTTTAAACAATTAATAAATTAAAAGAAAACAGGACAAATTTACTTTTTTAAGCCTCTAACTGTGCCTACAAAACTAAACAAGAAATTAAAAAACATTATGCAATTCAGTTATAATCACCTGAAAACTATTGAACTGTCTAATGAACTTGATAGATGAGTTCACAAATGGTCACAAAGTGCATTTGGGGTGATCACTGAACTAATGAAAAGAGCATTTCCCAGCAACAAATGTGCTGAATATCAGTGTAACAGTCCAGTGAACAAAACAGAGTTTGAATAGAGAAATGCTGATGTATGGAACATTCAGCGAAAATGGTGATAAAACACTGTACAGGAGCCTGTAGTGGGAGTATGGATGTTGGGGAAAATAACAGTATCCTTTCCACCTACAGAACAGAAGACTCACTATGACCAGGTCAAGCAGTTCTGACCCTTTTGCTGATATGTATGAGCCACTATGATAGTGTTATTGTATGCAGAGTGCAGATACTTTGAATAAGCTCAAAGTTCTCAGTCACACACACATATCATACATTTAGTCGTTTTATTTTAGAAGCACACCACTTTACATTTTGCAGCAAATATTACTGCTGTCATTTTTTTATTTTTTTATTATGTTTAATTTTTTTTTTACTTTGATTACATATTAGGTGCCCAGTTTCCCTTTGATTGCCACTATTTCTATCTAGGGCTGTTAATTATTCTTGGTCTCTCTAGCAGCCAAGGGGTTAATGGTACATTACCAGATTTACTCAATTCTAGACATATGCATTTGTCTTTAGATGAATAAATATTCATCTGAATGTTGACCCATCCATCTATTTATCTGAGTAGATGAATGGATGGAGGATTAATATTTTTTATGTTTATAAGTCATATTCATTTTGTTTTCATTCTCCACTTTCTCCACCAAGAAACAAATGGGGGGCAGAAAAATAGGAGCTGAGGTCGTTTGACAACTCAGTTTATTCATTTGCAGTAATGTACAAGGGTCTGATCATTCATGTGTACATCCTCCCCTGTCCAGTCCTGTTTGAACATCACTAAATTATTGATATGAGGGCCATCAAGTCATGCATTAAATGCCAAACAGGCTTGTACAATCTACTTTTCAAACTAGCATAGGGAGGTGGTCTAAGTGAAAATAAGCCATCTTAAATTGCTTTCACTTCAGCTTCTGATAAGTGCAGTTGTCTGTGCCTCTGTCAGCCGCATGTGTTTTGTTGTTGGAAAAAACCTTTATGTGGGTCAAGCACTTTTGTCTCTGCTTTACTAAGTCAAATATAATTTTCAAGGCCATTGTCTGCTGCTCTGGCTCAAATAACTAGAGGAGTGACAGCAGTAGCAGCAGTAGAGTCATCTACATCATCTGCTGTAGCAGGTAATCCCATGTCCACCAGTAGTAGGAGATATGCAGGGCCATTCAGTACCAGAACTATTAGCAGCAGCATCAGTAGCAATAAGTGTCATCTAAATCTACCCATAAAAGAGAACAATGAGGGAAACTAAAGATGTAAGTGTTGAATTGGCTCCAAGCCTAGTAGTATGATCGGGAGGGGGTCTGAGGTTGCAAAGCAGCCTCCATGTACATGTCAACTTTTAGTCTACTCCCAAAACCACCCGTACCAGTGTTTTACCAAGTGTCACCATCAGTTCTACTACTGCCAGTTCTTGCCACTCTCCCGATTTTCTTATTATTTTATAGCTTCAGCTGGGTGGGTTTATCAGAATCAGAAGGTTGTCTCCCAGCAGCAGCAGGACAGACATTGCAGGACCAATGATCCAATTTACAAAGCAGTCAGGGAGAAGAGGGAATTATTGAGCATATTTCACCAGTCTCTGGTTTGGCCGATGAGGTCTCCCAGCATGTCTTCTATACATGCCCTTTACTCTGGACCAGGAGGAAGTTGATGTGCAGAATCAGATTTTTTTTTTTCTTGCAGTGCATTGTAACTGCACATACTGCTTTTTTTCCATGAGGGGGACCAGGGATTTATAATTATAAATTGTCTTGTCTAGTGTTAAAGAGTTGTAGCTTAATCTATATTGCAGTGGGGGCATAGCTGGGACTGGTAGGTAGTTCTCCTGCCTTTGTTGGAGAAAAAAAAAGTTTTAATTCAAACCCTTTGGGAAAGATTACAAGTTGCACGGTATGAGATTTCCCGCACGATATGGTCTTTTCACAATCAATTTCCATTGTGCAGATATTACAAGTCTTAAAAAAATCACGATTGCACACGCACGTTCATCTTTTATGCAACAATATTTTCCGTGCTCGAAGTTTAACGAAGCACTTCAAAACTACATTACAAAGTACAGTTAAACTCATATTAACACTGTCTAAAAAAATGATTTAAAAAAATATTGCATAAAAAAGTTATAAGGGCTCAAAGATACAAGATTTGGGGTGTTAGAAAAAAAAGCAGACACAGGGATTTTACATTGACATACAGTACATACACATACATTGAGAAACAGATTTATATGTATACAGATATGTTTACATATAGAGATAATGAAAAGATTTTACTTTGCAAACATATGCACATTAAACAATATCTCAGCGGGATTTTCAATGAGATAATCACATATAGATTTTGAGATATCTAGACATATATATATATATATATATATATATATATATATACATATATATATATATATATATATATATATTTTCATATACATATCTCGCTATAAATAGATATATCAGTCCAAAAATCATCACATATATAGAGAAATATCATTCCGTTCTGAAAACATTCTCGCAATATGAAATATTCGCATTTTCATGTACACTTTTCAAGGAAAATACATCATGGGATTTGCGCAACAGATTAGGGTTTTAGTGGGGTTTTTTTTAATTTGTCTTCTCCATTGACTTTTATGGGGGAATACGTGAATGTACACGCTGTGACAGAAAGCAAGGCCTGGTTATAAATGGAAGATATTTAAGACCAAGCATTGTACATGCTATTTCTCCTTTCAGTTAAAACCCCAGGGAGAAAGAGTGTGTATTTGATCATGCAGTTGATAAACTGTGTTCTGGGGTTTGGGATAATTGGAGAGAGGGTGGGCCATTATCCCAGACAGCTGTGAAGCTGTCCAGCAGCTAATCACAGGTGTGGCTAATTAGAAGTTGTGAGGGTTTAAATAGCAGCCTCACTTAGGCCTTGAGAGTTAGTTACACAGCTACAGAAGCTGGTGTGTGTGTTTGTTACACTGTGTAAAAGACTTTTGTTCCTGTGAACTGTAAAAGGACATTATTTTTACAAAGCACTTGTGGAATGCTGTGAAGTGCTGGGACACATTTAAAAGTACTTAACTTTGCTGCAGAGGAAGGATTTCCCTCTTTTGAAAATGAACTGCCTGTTTGTTATTGCTGTGAAAAATAAAGCCTTTTAAACTACAGTGGATTGTCCTGTGCTGCATTTGTGCCCTAGAAGACCGTGGTTAAAAGTGTTTCCTGTTACAACGCAATTTGGCTGTTTGGATTACGCGGGTTAACGTGAGTGAAAAATAAGTCATTTTGCAACTTGTAATACCTGCACAACCCCAAATGCAAAAAAGCCATAATGTGCGCAGTGATTTTTCGCAACTGCGAAAAACAGATTTGCAGCACGACTTGTAATCTTGCTCTTTGTGTGCAGAATCAGTTTTTTTCTTGCAGTGAGTGCATCACGCTGCCTGCACATTTATGTTGCAGTGGGGGCATTGTTGAAACTAATAGATCTCCTGCATAGAATAATTTTTTTCTTGACGTGAGAGCACATTACTGCATAATTTTGTTTTGTATAAGCAGCGTATATATACTGTATATATTTATATATATGTATATATTATATACTATCTCTATATTTTATTAGAGATATTATATAAATATTAGTAATATCCCAAATCAAAATGTAACAATATTATTTGTAATTGCAGTGGGAGCACCGTCAGTTCCTGGCAGTTTTCTATAAGCTCACCAGAACACCATAGTAGTTATGTTGCATATCTTTTCATTTGGGGGTCAAATATATAACAAAAAAGAATTAATAATAATTATTTCTCAGCGGCTGGATATATTGCATACAGTGCAGGCCTTTTGCCTATGCTGTTACTAATATGCTATCAGTATTACAAATATGGGAACTGTGGGCTCCTGGCAGTTTGCTATAGGTTCTATACAGCACCATAGTAGTTACATACTATACCTTTTAATTTATCCTCAGCAATATGTAGAACAGCTGCCAGGCAAAATACTGTGCTCGTGTCGACCGTGGAAATCTGCCCAATTCCACTATAACAATTTGCAACATGGGAATGTCCACAGCACAATATGCTTAAAAAAGTATCTTTATTGACAAAAGATAGAGCGACGTTTTGTGACTACTGTCACTTAATCATGCTATACATACAATACTCAGAGGTGGTTCTTTTAAACAGTTATCTTGGCGCCAATACATTTTACTCTTGAGCGCCACCTGCTGCACAAAATATCTTACTCTTCAAACTTTCAAAATTGTATAAATTTTGAAAGTTTGAAGAGTAAGATATTTTGTGCAGCAGGTGGCGCTCAAGAGTAAAATGTATTGGCGCCAAGATAACTGTTTAAAAGAACCACCTCTGAGTATTGTATGTATAGCATGATTAAGTGACAGTAGTCACGAAACGTCGCTCTATCTTTTGTCAATAAAGATACTTTTTTAAGCATATTGTGCTGTGGACATTCCCATGTTGCAAATACCTTTTAATTTAGGTGTAAAATATATAAGAAGGGCAATAATTATTAATAATAATAATAATAATAATAATAATTTCTCACTAGCTGGCTATATTTCACACAGTGCATGTCTGTTGCCTATACTGTTACTAGTATACTATCAGTATTACATATATTGTAGTAGGGTGTACCCCTCATCTAATTGAAACCATATTTGTTATAGCAGTGGGGGCAGTAACAAAAAACAAAAACAAAACTAGTAGCTAATAATAAATAATTATATTATTCTGTCATATAATTGTTATTCAGAGTGTACATGTTTCCAGCTCCCACCACCACTTCCACCATAACCAGTAGTACCACTGCCACCAGCACCGTCACAACCAGTGCAGAGTTTGTGTCTACTTCTACTTGTCTAATGATTGGAAGTGGGACATGCGCTGTTGTCTCTGCTTTACAGAGTCAAATATAATTTTCAAGGCCATTGTCTGCTCTTCTGGCTCAAATAACTAGAGGAGTGACAGCAGCAGAGACATCTACAGCATCTGCTATACCAGGAGATATGCAGGACCAACCGGTACCAGAACTAGTAGAAGTATCAGTAGCAGTAAGGGTTATCGAAGTCCACCCATAAAAAGAAAAGTTAACAATGTGGGGAACTGAAGGTGTAGGGCTAAATTGACTAAATTGAGCATAGAAGTATGATAGGGAGGGGGTCTGAGGTTATCAAGTAGCTTCCATGTGCATGTCAACTCTTTAGTCTAATCTCAAAACCACCTTTACCAGTGTTCGCCACAGTGCAACCATCAGTTGTACTACTGCTAGTTATTGCAACTCAATATTTTATAGCAGCAGCCAGTTGGGTTTATCAGAATCAGAAAGCTGTCTCCCAGCAGCAGCAGCAGGACGACATTGTAGGAGTAGTAGATGATCTGATTGTGCATCAGTGAGAAGAAGGAATTATTGAGCATATTTCACCAGTCTCTTGTTTGGCCAATGAGGATATATTGTCCCATCCTTTTCTCCGGACCAGGAAGAAGTTGATTTTGAGCCTGAGGAGATTCCACTCTTGCATTTTTATGCCAGCAGTCTCTGCCTGCATTGATGCCGCCATCACCTCCAGTTGCAGAGCAGCCAGTTAGTGCATCAGTGTCAACCACCACCTATGTTGCCACCTACACTAGTAGTGTATCATGAGCAAGATTTATGAATGTAGGCTCTAATTCTTTTTACCACAAGAAGTCAGTGTGTGCCTTGTAGCACAACCATTTTATAAGAAAAGTAAATTAACCACTCTAAAATAAAACCATGATGCTTGCTGAGTTGGGCATGCTAAACGGACAGCTTGAATTTGTTCTTATGTTACTGAAGTTAGAGTAAAAAGTAAAACAACTTCTACATTATCCTCCAGTTGAACATCCAGTTATGGCAAAGGCAAGCAAGACAGGAAATGAGAGGTTACTGTTTCATTTCCTGGCCTTTACTCATATGTATAAGAGAGTGTAATACTCGTGGGATATTTCCTTATCAGACCAAACTTAGCCAGTAGTCTTCTTATCCTGGCGTCAAGTGGAAGGATAAGGAAATATCCCAGAACAAAATGAGTTTAAGAAATGAGGTAAGCAGTACTCACGGTAGAAAGGGTAGTTCTTCATGGCAATAAGGTTAAGGCAGAGAAGGGTCAAAGACAGGCAGAGCTTGGCAACAGAAAGGCAATCCAGCAGTTCAGGGGTTAACGAGTAGAATGGTCAGAGACAGGCAGAGTTCGGCAACAGAAAGGCAATCCAGCAGTTTAGCAGTTCAGGGGTAAACCAGTAGAATGGTCAGGAACAGGCAGAGGTCAGCAACAAATGGTAATCCAGCAGTTTAGCAGTTCAGGGGTAAACCAGTAGAATGGTCATACAGGCAGAGTTCAGTAACAATAAGGCAATACAGCAATTCAGAGGTTAAACAGCAGTATGGTCAGATAGGCGGAGTTCAGTAACAATAAGGCAATCCAGCAATTTCAGCAATAAGTAACACCCAGGTGCACACACAGTAAGTCCTATACTTGTGCAGTATATGTAAGTTATGCAGGTTTTGCGCCAAGGAGGACTTCAAAGGATCCAACCAGCTTGAGAGGGGAATAGACGTGTGGCGATGACGTCATTGCCACATGCTCACAGCAACTGCTGCGTCCCTGGCAACAGCCAGAGCGGTACAATGGGAGCGGCGTGACAGAGTAGTCTAGCTGACCATCTAGCAATGTGGTTTCCTGCTTGAAAGTGCCTATGATCATGGCTGCTACTTCACTACTTAATATGCCACCAGGAACCACGTCACAAATTTTGAGGAAGGCATCCACCTTGCTCAAGAGATGACTGAACAAGGCTATGATTTGACCAAGACTGGCAGTGTTTTGGCTCATTCACTGTGATATACCAAAAAGGCTTTAGGAATGCCACTAACTGACCAATCATGGTCCACTCATCTCTGCCTTATGGGCTCCCAATCCCAATGAATTGCCAGAAAGCCATAGTATGGAGGATAGCCTTCTGCTGCTCCAATGTTCACCCATTTCCAAAGTCAGTTCCACCTAATAGTGATGTTGTCTTGCTTAAAGGGATGCTAAATCCAAATTGTTTCTTTCATGATTCAGATAGAACTTGCAATTTTAAGCAACTTTCTAATTTACTCCTATTATCAATTTTTCTTTGTTATCATGTTATCTTGACAGTATTGTAAGGTTAGGAGCTGGCCCATTTTTAGTTCAGCACCTGGGTAGCCTCACTTTTGCACAGATTTAAGACTTCCAAGCCATCATCATTCTGCTAAAGTATCATCAGTTGCAGTCTTACCTATGCTGTCTATGCTCAAGCCGCTTCTACGTGAAGGATTTCCTGACACACTTCCTTTCTGCAGGTCAATGTCCTCAAGTAGTCTCCATTCAATGAGGTCTCCCCGCTACCTGCACTAACCTGTGCTCACTCAGCAAGTTATCCAGCTTCAACACCCTCACATACTTCCCCTGTCTGATTACGCTGATCGTTCTGTACTCAGCAGCTGCTCATCAAGCTCCACTCAAAAAGCTACAGTATTGCTCTGAACAAAGGTCAAACCGAGTCTAACATAATCTACATAGCTTTCAGCTTCCCTACTTCCTCTGGAAGGGTCTCTGCATCACTTGATCTACAAGGAAACCTTTACCGGAGGCTTACCTAGTCCAGTAACTCTGCTGCGTGCTGCTTTCTCTCCTGCTCCTGCCCTTTCGGCTCTGTGGTGGTCATCAGTTAAAGTAAAAAATCACAGCAAACTGTGGGCCTCTGTGTCCAAGGGACAGGTTTATGTACTATTATAAGAGGCCTACCACGTTCACTAAGTAAACCGTCTGCTGCTACTGCTGTTGCCACCCCTGCCCTTCCTGCTCTGTGGCCATTTTGTCCAAGCGGCTCTAAACTGGTGTTTGTATTCCTCCCTTGGAGGTGTAATCTTGAGATTTATGTAATATGAGTCTACCTAGGTAAGTAAGTGTGCAGCCTGCTGCTGCTGTTGATACTCCTGCTCTCCATGCTCTGTGGTGGTCATTATCAGTTAAAGTTAAAAATTGCAACAAACTGCTGCCCGCTGTGTCTAAGGATCCCTAAACATGTTTGTCCTCCTCGCTTGGAGGTGTATTTTTGAGGTTTATGCACTGTGAGGCCTATCTAGTTCAGTAAGTCTGCTGCCTGCTGCTGCTGCTCCTGCTCTTCCTGCTCTGTGGTGGTCATCATCCATCAATGCCAAATCCTCAGGGAACTGCTGGCTGTTGTGTCCAAGGGGCTTTAGGCACTTGTTTGAGGTTTATGTAATATCTACCTAGCTCAGTAAGTCTCCAGGCTGCCTAAGCCACTCCTGCTCCTGCCCTTCCTGCTCTGTGGTGGTCATCATCAGTTTAGGCAAAGCATTGTAGCAAACTGCTGCCTGCTGTGTCTAAGGGGCTCTAAACTGATTTGTCCTCCTCTTTTTACAGGTGTATTTATGAGGGTTAGGTGCTGTGAGTCCTATCTAGTTCTGTAACTCTGCTGCTGCCTCTCCTGCCCTGTGGTGGTTATCATCAGTTAAAGTAAAATATCATAGCAAACTGTGGGCCACTGTGTCCAAGGGGCTCTAGACCCATGTTTGTTACTCAATTAGGCTTACCTAATTGAGTAACTTTGCTGCCTGCTGCTGCCGCTCCTGCTCTTAGGTAGACATCATCTGTCAATGTCATATACTCAGGGAACTATTGGACACTGTGTCCAAGATACTCTGAACACACATTTGTCCACCTCCCTTGGAGGTGTATTTTGAGATTTATGTACTGTTAGGCCTACTTAGTTCAGTAACTCTGCTGTCTGCTGCTGACACTTATTATCCTGCCTTTTATGCTCTGTGGTGGTTATCATCCATCAATGCCAAATCCTCAGGAACTGCTGGCCGTTGTGTCCAAGGTACTCTAAACACACATTTGTCCTCGTCCCTTGGAGGTGTATGTTGAGGTTTATGTACTGTTAGGCCTACCTAGTTCAGAAACTTTGCTACCTGCTGCTGCCACTTCTTCTTCTGCCCTTCATGCTCTGTGTTGATCATCCATCAATGCCAAATCCACAGGGAACTGCTGGCTGTTGTAACCAAGGGACCCTAAATGGTTTATGTCCTGTAATCATAGGCCAACTTAGTTTAGAAACTCTGCTGCCCACTGGTGCCACTTCTCCTGCTCCTGCCCTTCTTTGAATTAAATCTCCAAGGATAAATAACTACAAACTTGGTATGGAGCAGATCTGTGAGAAAGTGCGAAATTGGGTACTTTAGCACGAGGGATTCGAAAAAGACTGAGAGTTGAAAAAAAAGATGGTACAGAAAGTTTGTAGTGAAAGGTGAGGAGGGGAGACAATAGGGAGTTGGAAAAAAGTAGTACTCCCTATTACTGTAATTATCAAATGCTTTTAATTTAAATTGTATGAATTCTCTTTGTAAAAATGTATATAGTGAGAGTGGAGGGCCCTCTAGTGGGCCTGTAACAACACCAAGGGATTACCAACTTGAAGTCTGGAGAATGTGAGTTTGTTTGTTACAATGTTGCAGGAAAGGAGGCGGTGAATGTTCTTACCTTTTATAGGGTCCTGCAGCAGAGTATCCGGCCTCTTTTCGGTTCCAGACTTCAAGAGGAAAGTTTCTGTGTCCCTGAAGGAGGATTTGCCGATGGATAGATCCAGGCAGAAATCTCTGCCACCCAAAAGATACAGAGAGGTTGTGGAGATGTCATCCGGGAAGAGAGGACCTGCAAGACAAGCAGAGGAGCATGGGTTTGATGAAATTGTACCCCCACTCCCCCATAAAGGCCAACCCAGAGGAGCTTTAATAAGGGGAAAGGGCCTGCTAAAAAGGGAAGAGGAGGTGCTGGGCAAAAAGGGGGTAGCTCTGTTGGGCCCAGGGAGGTGTCCCCTTCTCAGCCGGGGGAATGGGCTGTGAGGAGGTCCAGGCCGGCCCCAGTGGGGGGCGGGAGGCCCCTTTGGAGATGAGGGAGTCTATCAGGGGACCGGCTGTTACAGGAGGGTGTGAACAGGCTGGTGCTTTGCCGGCATTGCCAACGGCAGTGGGCCTGGCCCTGGCCCAATCACTGGCATCAGCGATGGCCCCAGAGACACAAGGGGAGGGCGGGAGTGCGGCCCTGGCTGGCGGGGGTGCGGTGGAGAGTCAGGCAGGAGTTCCGGGGACCACGAGGGCTCACATGGCAGAGTGCGCAGCAGGCCCATCCCTCTCAGATGGCGGGTTGCGCGAGATGTTCTCCTCCAGTTCATCGGAGGAGGAGCTTGGCCGCCATCTTGGAGGGAGGGTCAGAGGACCGGAGGACACCACTTGCGACCGGAGCGGCCCAGGTAACTTGGGGAGGCTTCCGGTCGCGGGTGGGGCGGCAAAGGGCAGTGAAGGGCGGAGGCAGCAGGACTTACCGGTCGTCATTAGGGCGGCTGGGGCGGCAGGAGCTCAGCAGCGTGGCGAGGATGCGGGGCCTAGTACAAGCGCGTATGCGCACACAAGTACTGATGGGCCTGTTGTGAGGGCGCGGGCGCGCCAAGGCTTGGTGGATGCTGACTGGAGGTGTGAGTCTGTGGGGTTGAGAGCAGTGGGGCCTAGGCAGACATGAGTCGTGGAGGTACAGGCGCGCATGCACATGGGGGGTCTGGCGCTAGCGGCCATGTGAGCTTGTCTGGAGCTGGAAGGGGCATGAATATGGGCAGCAATACTGTGAGAGTCATGGAAGCGAGCAGTGGCAGGAGTATGGGGGATGTCACTGGGGGCAGAGGGAGGACACATGCGGGGATAATACATGTCAGTGCTCATGGGTCACAGTATGGAACGGTTGGTGAGGATGAGTACAGGTGTATGGTGCCTGGGAATATGGGGCTTGGATGTGACAGTCCAGGGGTTTCTGTGTGCAGGCCAGAGGCACCGCAGGCTGCGTTTGTGCAAGAGGCAATAATTCAAAGGGCTGTAGAGACTGCGCTGCGTGAGGTGGCCAGGCAGCAGGCCGCCCAAGGGTTGAGTGCTCATGCCCAGGAGGGGCCTGGCAGGAAATATTGATTAGAAGGGCTGTGGTTGCAGCTCTGGGGATGGATGCTGGGGGGGATCTCGGGGTGGAGGGGAGGAATCGCTCTTTGGACGCTCCACCTGTTGCCCAGAGTACTCCCCAAGTTAATTTGTCTCCCCAGGTACCGAGTAGGAATTCTTCCACAATGGCAGCAGAGGCTTCCAGTGCGCTGGTGGTAGCAGGACAGTGCACCGAGCAAAGGGAGCAGGCTGGATCTTCGTCCCAGGCACCCATCGGAGCAGACCGCCCTGGAAGTCGTGAGTACTATGCACCACACACACTGCACGCTTACACAGGGTCTTCATCTAGTGGATCAGGTTCAGATAGTGGGGAGGACCTGGGGCTGGTTGGAAAGGGTCAGCGTAGAATGTTTCGCTGGATCAAGAAAATGGCGGCGGGGCAGGCGAAGGATAGCAACAGGGCGCCAGGACCCGCGGAAGGGGTTCAAGGGCTTGTAGGGCCTGGGGGCATCACCCCGGGGCCTCTGGGTCTCGTAAGGTGGCGGCACAGGGGGACAAGTACCCGTGTTTGGTGCATTCACTGTATGGGCACCTCAAGTTGAAAGTAGTCAAGAAAATACAGGAGGGTCATTATGTTAATGTTTTTGACCTCTCACTGGACGCGTTTAGGGTGAAAGAAAGGGCTCAAGACGGGTCAGGGCCCAAAAAAGTGCGCAGGCCTGAAACGTACGAGGAGTGGCTAAAATGCTTTCGAGTGCTGGCGGCCTGTTATGTGGATAGGTGGCCACTGCAGGGCCACAACCTCTTTAAGTACCAGGATACTATTGAGGATATCCATAACAGGTTTAAAGAGGGCGCATGGAGAGAATATGACATGGCCTTCAGGAGGAAGATGGTGGGTAACCACTTCATTTCAGCACGCAGGACATGCACCTGTGGTCGAAGCTGGGGTTGGAAGGGGGTACCACACCCCTGACGCAGGCGCGGCAGGGGTTGCAGAGGCAGAGTGCAAGGGTAGGTCGGCGCGGGTGAGAGTGCTGGAAATTCCAGGACAAGCAAGCAGTGTGACAGGGGGAGCAGTTGCTCCTTTCGGCACATCTGCAGATATTGTGGAGGTCCACATGCGGGAGTTGATTGCAGCAAATTCAAGGAACAGGGGCATCGGAAGCCAGCACCAAAATCTGGAGCTGTGGTCAAGGGCCCCAACCCCGCTTAAGCTGTCCCCTATGCTCCCTTGGCTGGCCCATTATCCAGACAGGGAGGCAGCGGAGCTGCTCCGGGGTGGTCTGGAGTGGGGTTTTGAGATCCCAGTTACAAGAATGGTGTGGGGGTCAGGGGTGCACAAAAATGTAAAGACGGCTTACGAATTCCCACACGTGGTGAGGGAGAAATTGGCAAAGGAAGTCGCATTGGGTAGGGTGTCAGGCCCATTCGAGGAGACCACCATCGCGAACCTGGTGGTTTTGCCGTTGGGGGTGGTGCCAAAAAAGGAGCCAGGGAAATTCAGGTTGATTTATCACCTGTCTTTCCCAAAAGGGGGGTCAGTCAATTATGCGATTGACCCAGAAATCAGCTCGGTGCATTATCAGTCTTTTGATAATGCTCTGGAGGTGGTTAGGGAGTGCGGTTCAGGGGCATTGATGGCGAAGCTCGACATTGAGTCGGCATTCAGACTGCTGCCCCTTCACCCCTCAGCGTTTAGGCTCATGGGGATGAAGTTTGAAGTGTTCTATTATGTGGACAGGTGCCTACCAATGGGGTGTTCCTTGTCCTGCTCATTATTCGAGTGTTTTAGTTCCTTTCTGCACTGGGTGGTCTGGTCGGCGTCGGGAGGTGGGGCGATTGCCCATTACCTCGACGACTTCCTTCTGGTGGGAGGAGCAGGTTGCGCTGATTGTGAACAGCTGATGAGAATCATGAAGGAAGTGATGGCCAGTTTCGGGGTGCCCCTGGCGGATGAGAAGACGTAGGGCCCCTGCACATGTATCACATTTCTGGGGATAGAAATAGACACGATGCGTGCGATCTGTAGATTGCCCAGCGAAAAAATGCAGCGAATGCTGCAGGTGGCCCGGGCAATTATGGGGCGTGATAGGGTGCTTATCAAGGAGGTGCAATCATTGCTAGGCCTCCTGAACTTTGCTGGACGCGTGATCCCGATGGGAAGGGTCTTCAATCGCCGTTTGGAGAGCCAGTTGAAAGGCCCTCCGGGTCAGGCGAAATGGGCGCGTATTACGGTCGAGGTGAAGGAGGATTTGGAGGTTTGGGCCAGGTTCTTTGTTGACTTTAACGGGGTTTGCCTCTGGAGCCACCCGCCAGTTTCCAATAAGGCACTTCACCTCTTCACGGATGCGGCAGGTGGCTTCGGGTACAGAGCTTATCTGGATGGGGAATGGAGTGCCGCTCCATGGCCCAGAGACTGGATAGAGGCCGGGTACATCAGGAATTTGACGCTGTTGGAGCTGTTCCCCATAGTGGTAGCTGTAGAAATATGGGGTGCGGTTAGCAAATAGGTCAGTGGTGTTTTGAACGACAATCTGAGCGTGGTGTATGTCATTAATAGGTTGTCTGCGGCTTCACCACATGTGGTAAGCTATCTGAGGCACCTGGTGTTGCGCTTTTTACAGCTCAACATCTGTTTCACCGCCAATCATGTCCTGGGAGTGCAGAATGTTATTGCTAATGCACTCTCTCGATTCAACTGGGGGGCAGTTTAGGAGAGCAGCACCCAGGGAGGCTAAGGAGGGTCTAACATGCCCTTCTTTTCTTTGGCAGCTGGCGAAGGCTGGGAAGGCATCCTCGGTTTAGTTAAGACATCACTGGCTCTGAAGACGTGGGTTACCTACCTGGGCCACTGGAACAGAGGGGTGACTTTCTGTCGGCAGAGGGGCGTTCAGGTACAAGGGGCCTCGAGGGTGCAAGTGTTGTGATGGTTGGCTCAGTTGAGAGGGGAAGGCATTAGCAGGGCTGGAGCAGCAGGTAGGCTGGCAGCGGTGTCTTTCTTTAACCAGGCATTGGGTTTCGTGGACCACTCTAGGGCTTTTCTGGTAAGAAAGTGCTGAAGGGGTGGGGGAGAATGGTCCCCCGCGTAAAGGATAATAGGGAACCTATTACAGCGGACAGATTGGGGCAGTTGGCTCTGTTTCTGCGAGACGTCTGCAAATCTGAATATGAGACGTTGCTGTTTAGAACCGCTTTCACGTTAGCATTCGCAGGGGCCCTTCGGGTGAGCGAACTGGTCTCCTCGGCGAAGACAGAAGGGTCTGGTGGGGATTTGGCAGAGCATGTGCGATTAGCACAGGGGGGCGTGCTATTATTCGTCCCTAGGTCTAAAACTGACTATGAGGGCAAAGGCACATGGTTGCCTCTCACGCGTCATGAGGTAGCAATATGCTGCCCTGTGCGTTGCGTGGAGGAGTTTGTGAAACTCCATCCGGGACAATGCGCACATTTCCTCGTGCATGAGGATGGGTCCGCATTGTCCAAATTTCCATTCAGGAGAGTGCTCGCTAAGACGGAGGAGTTGGCGGGCTTGGACCCAAAGAGAATAGCGGCCCATTCCTTCCGGATAGGTGCTGCAACTAGCGCAGCGGAGAAAGGGGAGTCATCGGCTGAGATTAAACGCTTGGGAAGATGGAGGTCAGCCCAATTTAAGGCGTATATTAGGCCTACACCAGGTCCACATTTCTAGGAAAGGTGGTGGCCAGGTTGCATTTGATTGTTATGTGAGTTGGCACCTACAGGACACCTGGTGGGTTAGCGGGTAGGTGTGGGGACAGGACTGCTGATGGAGTTTCGGAAGGTGAGTGGGTGGTTTCTTGTGGGGGCTAGGGTGCTAGCCCAGGTTAATTTGGTGTTGTCTGTTTTACCAGGTACATTAGGAAGTTCACCACCGGTGCGAGTGTGGATAGTTGGACACTCGTTTATCTATTGGGCGTCCATCAGGGCGCTGCGGATGCCGGAAGGGCAACAACTTGGATTCCGAATGTCCAGGGCAAACTTCCGGTGGTTGGGACGATTTACCAGCCTTGTTGCAGGATGCACATAGGAGGTGGGGGCAGCCGAATGTCATTGTGCTGCATATGGGGGGTAATGACTTAGGTGCATTGCCGGCCCTGGACCTTATTAAAAGGATGACAGCGGATCTTAAGTGGGTGCACACGTGGTTGAAAGAGGTCAAAATAGGTTGGTCAAATGTAGTTGCTCGGCTGCATTGGCGACACATCGTGACCCAGAAAGCAGCCTATAACATGCGAAAGAAGGTCAATAGAGAGTTGGGAAGAGAGGTCACGGCCTTGGGGGGCTTCGTGATTAGACACGATGGAATAACGGCCGACAAGAAGGACCTATTTCGCCCTGATGGGGTCCACCTGACCCATGTCGGGTTGGACATGTTTTTGTCAGTTATTAAGAGCGCTTTGTTAAGGGTATTATAGTTAAAAAAAAAAAAAAAAAAGTTGATTGTTATTGTTCTTAAGATTATTGTTACAGTTTACATGTTAATTTATTATAGGTGCCTGTCGGTTATGTGGCGGCAAGAGAACACCTGGCTCTTGTGGCGGGTGGTCAGGGCCCTGGGGAGCGGGCACGGAGAGAGAAGAGTGCCGGTCTAAAAGAAAGGGAGGGGTTACGCCCGCCAGGCGCCGGCCTGGGGGTCCTCTCCCTGGCGAACAAGACCGAATACCTCTAAACCATCACAGCTCTCTCTCAGTGCCATTGGGCGTGACAGCCAGGTGTCACGTTGCAGGCATCGAAAGGGGCCTTGACTATCTGCTTAAAGGGGCTAGGTTAGGGAGAGATGCCGCCAACGTTTGTTGTTAACGAACTTGTTGCCAAGTTTGGTATTAAGAAAAGTGCCTAAGGTAATTCGAATAACGCATTAGGCACTAGTTATTAGTTTATTTAATAAACGCGACCGTGACCGGTCTTTTCCTCCCAACTTGATGTGCTGTCTTATTATTTCATGTTATGCTACACTACGTAGGACGTAATAGGGGGTTTAGACCTTATGAGAGTGGAGGGCCCTCTAGTGGGCCTGTAACAACACTAAGGGATTACCAACTTGAAGTCTGGAGAATGTGAGTTTGTTTGTTACAATGTTGCAGGAGAGGAGGCGGTGTTTGTTCTTACCTTTATAGGGTCCTGCAGCAGAGTATCCGGCCTCTTTTCGGTTCCAGACTTCAAGAGGAAAGTTTCCCGCCCACCCGTCCCCCGAGTAGCAGTGGATTGGCGGCAATGCGGCTTGTAGGGTGAGCTAACCCGGCAGGGGTAGGTTTAATTAAGCTAGCCTTGTGTAAGACCGGGTTCTTAATGTAGTCACCCACCTCTATCAATAGGGTTGTACAATTCGATTGATAGAGGTCACCGTACTGGGTTGGGTTGATGCCTTGATAGGCGGGTGGTCAGGGCCCTGGGGAGCGGGCACGGAGAGAGAAGAGTGCCGGTCTAAAAGAAAGGGAGGGGTTACGCCCGCCAGGCGCCGGCCTGGGGGTCCTCTCCCTGGCGAACAAGACCGAATACCTCTAAACCATCACAGCTCTCTCTCAGTGCCATTTGGCGTGACAGCCAGGTGTCACGTTGCAAGCATCGAAAGGGGCCTTGACTATCTGCTTAAAGGGGCTAGGTTAGGGAGAGATGCCGCCATCGTTTGTTGTTAACGAACTTGTTGCCAAGTTTGGTATTAAGAAAAGTGCCTAAGGCCTAGATTTGGAGTTTGGCGGTAGATGGGCTGTTAACGCTCCGCAGGCTTTTTTCTGGCCGCACCATAAATTTAACTCTGGTATCGAGAGTTCAAACAAATGCTGCGTTAGGCTCCAAAAAAGGAGCGTAGAGCATTTTTACCGCAAATGCAACTCTCGATACCAGAGTTGCTTACGGACGCGGCCAGCCTCAAAAACGTGCTCGTGCACGATATCCCCATAGGAAACAATGGGGCTGTTTGAGCTGAAAAAAAACCTAACACCTGCAAAAAAGCAGCGTTCAGCTCCTAACGCAGCCCCATTGTTTCCTATGGGGAAACACTTCCTACGTCTGCACCTAACACTCTAACATGTACCCCGAGTCTAAACACCCCTAACCTTACACTTATTAACCCCTAATCTGCCGCTCCCGCTGACTCCTGCATATTTTTTTTAACCCCTAATCTGCCGCTCCGTAAACCGCCGCAACCTACGTTATCCCTATGTACCCCTAATCTGCTGCCCTAACGTCGCCGACCCCTATATTATATTTATTAACCCCTAATCTGCCCCCCACAACGTCGCCGACACCTGCCTACACTTATTAACCCCTAATCTGCCGAGCGGACCGCACCGCTACTATAATAAAGTTATTAACCCCTAATCCGCCTCACTAACCCTATCATAAATAGTATTAACCCCTAATCTGCCCTCCCTAACATCGCCGACACCTAACTTCAATTATTAACCCCTAATCTGACGACCGGAGCTCATCGCTACTATAATAAATGTATTAACCCCTAAAGCTAAGTCTAACCCTAACCCTAACACCCCCCTAAGTTAAATATAATTTACATCTAACAAAATTAATTAACTCTTATTAAATAACTTATTCCTATTTAAAGCTAAATACTTACCTGTAAAATAAATCCTAATATAGCTACAATATAAATTATAATTATATTATAGCTATTTTAGGATTTATATTTATTTTACAGGCAACTTTGTAATTATTTTAACCAGGTACAATAGCTATTAAATAGTTAAGAACTATTTAATAGTTACCTAGTTAAAATAATAACAAATTTACCTGTAAAATAAATCCTAACCTAAGATATAATTAAACCTAACACTACCCTATCAATAAATTAATTAAATAAACTACCTACAATTACCTACAATTAACCGAACACTACACTATCAATAAATTAATTAAACACAATTCCTACAAATAAATACAATTAAATAAACTAGCTAAAGTACAAAAAATAAAAAAGAACTAAGTTACAAAAAATAAAAAAATATTTACAAACATAAGAAAAATATTACAACAATTTTAAACTAATTACACCTACTCTAAGCCCCCTAATAAAATAACAAAGCCCCCCAAAATAAAAAAATTCCCTACCCTATTCTAAATTAAAAAAGGTAAAAGCTCCTTTACCTTACCAGCCCTGAACAGGGCCCTTTGCGGGGCATGCCCCAAGAATTTCAGCTCTTTTGCCTGTAAAAAAAAACATACAATACCCCCCCCCCCCCAACATTACAACCCACCACCCACATACCCCTAATCTAACCCAAACCCCCCTTAAATAAACCTAACACTAAGCCCCTGAAGATCTTCCTAGCTTGTCTTCACCATCCAGGTTCACCGATCCGTCCTGAAGAGCTCCTCCGATGTCCTGATCCAAGCCCAAGCGGGGGGCTGAAGAGGTCCATGATCCGGTCAAAGTCTTCATCCAAGCGGGGCTGAAGAGGATCTTCCATCCGATTGAAGTCTTCATCCAGGCGGCATCTTCTATGGTCTTCTATCCGGAGCGAAGCGGCAGGATCCTGAAGACCTCCAGCGCGGAACATCCATCCGGCCCGACGACTGAACGACGAATGACTGTTCCTTCAAGGGACGTCATCCAAGATGGCATCCCTCGAATTCCGATTGGCTGATAGGATTCTATCAGCCAATCGGAATTAAGGTAGGAATTTTCTGATTGGCTGATGGAATCAGCCAATCAGAATCAAGTTCAATCCGATTGGCTGATCCAATCAGCCTATCAGATTGAGCTTGCATTCTATTGGCTGATCGGAACAGCCAATAGAATGCGAGCTCAATCTGATTGGCTGATTGGATCAGCCAATCGGATTGAACTTGATTCTGATTGGCTGATTCCATCAGCCAATCAGAAAATTCCTACCTTAATTCCGATTGGCTGATAGAATCCTATCAGCCAATCGGAATTCGAGGGACGCCATCTTGGATGACGTCCCTTAAAGGAACAGTCATTCGTCGTTCAGTCGTCGGGCCGGATGGATGTTCCGCGCTGGAGGTCTTCAGGATCCTGCTGCTTCGCTCCGGATAGAAGACCATAGAAGATGCCGCCTGGATGAAGACTTCAATCGGATGGAAGATCCTCTTCTGCCCCGCTTGGATGAAGACTTTGACCGGATCATGGACCTCTTCAGCCCCCCGCTTGGGCTTGGATCAGGACATCGGAGGAGCTCTTCAGGACGGATCGGTGAACCTGGATGGTGAAGACAAGGTAGGAAGATCTTCAGGGGCTTAGTGTTAGGTTTATTTAAGGGGGGTTTGGGTTAGATTAGGGGTATGTGGGTGGTGGGTTGTAATGTTGGGGGGGGGGGTATTGTATGTTTTTTTTTTACAGGCAAAAGAGCTGAAATTCTTGGGGCATGCCCCGCAAAGGGCCCTGTTCAGGGCTGGTAAGGTAAAAGAGCTTTTACCTTTTTTAATTTAGAATAGGGTAGGGAATTTTTTATTTTGGGGGGCTTTGTTATTTTATTAGGGGGCTTAGAGTAGGTGTAATTAGTTTAAAATTGCTGTAATATTTTTCTTATGTTTGTAAATATTTTTTTATTTTTTGTAACTTAGTTCTTTTTAATTTTTTGTACTTTAGCTAGTTTATTTAATTGTATTTATTTGTAGGAATTGTGTTTAATTAATTTATTGATAGTGTAGTGTTAGGTTAATTGTAGGTAATTGTAGGTAGTTTATTTAATTAATTTATTGATAGGGTAGTGTTAGGTTTAATTATATCTTAGGTTAGGATTTATTTTACAGGTAAATTTGTTATTATTTTAACTAGGTAACTATTAAATAGCTATTGTACCTGGTTAAAATAATTACCAAGTTGCCTGTAAAATAAATATAAATCCTAAAATAGCTATAATATAATTATAATTTATATTGTAGCTATATTAGGATGTATTTTACAGGTAAGTATTTAGCTTTAAATAGGAATAATTTATTTAATAAGAGTTAATTTATTTAGTTAGATTTAAATTATATTTAATTTAGGGGGGTGTTAGTGTTAGGGTTAGACTTAGCTTTAGGGGTTAATCCATTTATTATAGTAGCGGTGAGCTCCGGTCGTCAGATTAGGGGTTAATAATTGAAGTTAGGTGTCGACGATGTTAGGGAGGGCAGATTAGGGGTTAATACTATTTATTATAGGGTTAGTGAGGCGGATTAGGGGTTAATAACTTTATTATAGTAGCGCTCAGGTCCGCTCGGCAGATTAGGGGTTAATAAGTGTAGGCAGGTGTCGGCGACGTTGTGGGGGGCAGGTTAGGGGTTAATAAATATAGGGGTCGGCGGTGTTAGGGGCAGCAGATTAGGGGTACATAAGGAAAACGTAGGTGGCGGCGCTTTGCGGTCGGGAGATTAGGGGTTAATTATTGTAAGTAGCTGGCGGCGACGTTGTGGGGGGCAGGTTAGGGGTTAATAAATGTAATACAGGGGTCGGCGGGGTTAGGGGCAGCAGATTAGGGGTACATAAGTATAACGTAGGTGGCGGTCGGCAGATTAGGGGTTAAAAATTTAAATCGAGTGGCGGCGATGTGGGGGGACCTCGGTTTAGGGGTACATAGGTAGTTTATGGGTGTTAGTGTACTTTAGAGCACAGTAGTTAAGAGCTTTATGAACCGGCGTTAGCCCAGAAAGCTCTTAACTCCTGCTATTTTCCGGCGGCTGGAGTTTTGTCGTTAGAGCTCTAACGCTCACTTCAGAAACGACTCTAAATACCAGCGTTAGAAAGATCCCATTGAAAAGATAGGATACGCAATTGACGTAAGGGGATCTGCGGTATGGAAAAGTCGCGGCTGAAAAGTGAGCGTTAGACCCTTTAATCACTGATTCCAAATACCGGCGGTAGCCTAAAACCAGCGTTAGGAGCCTCTAACGCTGGTTTTCACGGCTAACGCCAAACTCCAAATCTAGGCCTAAGGTAATTCGAATAACGCATTAGGCACTAGTTATTCGTTTATTTAATAAACGCGACCGTGACCGGTCTTTTCCTCCCAACTTGATGTGCTGTCTTATTATTTCATGTTATGCTACACTACGTAGGACGTAATAGGGGGTTTAGACCTTATTTCTTTTGTTGTTGTATCACAGTTAGCACTGAATCTTTTAATTGTTGGCATTTTCTAGCAGTGTAATTTTGTTGCTAAAATTACTATTTTGTTGGCTTCCCAATGGCGTTGATGCAATTGCAGTCAAATATTCCGACACACCGAACGCGACCATGAGTAAAATTCTGACTAACCAATTCAGCCGAAAATTCCAAACAGAATATTTCAGACTAACAAATGTTTTGCGCATGAACATGTCTACTGAATTCTGACCTGGCAACATTAAAATGTGCTGCTTGCTTTTAATTTGCTTGCCTTCTGATTCAATATTAGAATTGTAACCCACTATTTAAAGGGACATTAAACCCAAGTTTTTTCTTTCATGATTCAGATAGAGCATATAATTTTAAACAACTTTTTCTAACTTACTTCTATTATCTAATTTGCTTACTTCTCTTGATATTATTTCCTGAAAAGCATATCTAGATAGGATCAGTAGCTGCTGATTGGTGGCTGCACATAGATGCCTCGTGTGATTGGCTGACCCATGTGCATTGCTATTTTTGCAACAAAGAATATCTAAAGAAAGAAGCAAATCAGATAATAGAAGTAAAATGGAATGTTGTTTAAAATTGTATTCTCTGTCTGAATCATGAAAGAAACATTTTGGGTTTAATGTCCCTTTAACCAGTGTGCCCCAAGTCTTTCCAATATCATTGTAAGCCAAGGGACTATAGAGGACCATCATAAAACTATAAAGACAAATAATATAAATGTATGTATATGTGATGGCAATCGTAAACTCATTTTAAAAAATGTGTATTATTAATCTGCTTGTCTCAAATAACCTAAAGAAACATGTATGTGATGTATTTTTAATGTTTTGCTTCCAGTCAATAAAGCATAATGTAAAGTGAGCAGTGTATAAAAGTGATTTGCGGTTTATTTTTACATTATACAAAAATGCAAACCTACCTAGTTTTTGTAGCCTTTGGTACCACAACCTCACTGGCAGGGGTGGACAGACAACCCATGGGGCTCTGGGCAAAAAGATAATAACAATAAATATAAAAATCTTTTTAATAAAAAAGAAAAAAGAAAAGAATAGAATAGAAACATTAAAATGCTCAGGACATTTTTTAGATAGATAGACAAATAACAAGATAGATAGATATATAGATAGATAGATGATAGATAGATGATAGATAGATAGATAGATAGATCAGTTCTTCAATCAATAACGCAGAATACATTAATAAAATATAGCAGATAGATTTTCTTAGCAACCACATCATATTTATATTTTTAAAAAATTCATGGTATTTCCAAAGTAAATGTTTACCAGGACTTGCATACACTTAGGTGAATTGAATTAGCACACGTGTACACAGCAGTAATAATTTCATATAATGTATGTATATATATATATATATATATATATATATATATAGTAATACAAAGGAGTGTCCAGATCCTGTATTAGTATAAAACTTACAAATTTTATTGAATATCCAAGTAATAACCCTGTGCATCAGCAGATACAATTCATCAGATCAGACTGACATTCATAGTGTAGACAGCTGGGCAAACTGCAGCTTGCCCAGCTGTCTATGCTATGAATGTCAGTCTGATCTGATGAATTGTATCTGCTGATGCACAGTGTTATTACTTGGATATTCAATAAATTTGTAAGTTTTATACTAATACAGGTACTGGACACTCCTTTGTATTACTAATCATTTTTCAGCGCTTTTTGGATGAGGAAGCGCTATCTCCAGGGCACCTGTGAGCCGTATATCGACGTGTGACGTCACCCCACGCTTCCATTGTGCCGTAGGAAGCAGCAGACGGGTAAGGCAGGAGCGCAATGCTAGATTTTGATTCATACTATATATATATATATATATATATATATATATATATATATATTATATATATATATATATATATATATATATATAATCTTTATGTTAATAAGCACTCTCACCAAACTCGACACCAGGGTGCAAAAATAGGAATAATAGACTAGCAAGAAATAAGCACTCTTTGGTTTTGTAAAACAAATATTATATTCAACTAGCGTGACGTTTCGAGGTATTTACCCCTTGTTCAGAAGAGGAAGGGGTGAATACCTCGAAACGTCACGCTAGTTAAATATACTATTTGTTTTACAAGACCAGAGAGTGCTTATTTCTTGCTAGTATATATATATATATATATATATATAATATATATATATATATATATTATATATATATATATATATATATATATATAAATACAGACAGTGAGCCACTAATCAGCCGCTCCCAGTAGTGTATTGCCTCTCCAGCCTAGATACACTTTTCAGCATTTGCAAAAAGAACAAAGCAAATTAAACAGTAGCAGTAAATTGGAAAGCTGTAAAAATTACCTACTCTGAATCATAAAAGTTTAATTTTGACTTTACTTTCCTATTAAAAAACTAGTCAGAGAGCATAATACTTTGCATGCATCTTATGTGATTATGCTTAGAAAGACATTAAAGTGCAATGGTAAAAAAATTCTGATGTTTTTTTGCATTTTACCATCACACCAGGGTGTGTCTCTGAGTATTTAATTACCGCAAAGAGGTTAAACCCATAGGACTAGATTACCGATCATGCGTTAACCCCGCAAGATTTCAGCTTTTGTGTGCGTTGGGTAGCGCCATTATTACAAGTTGAAATTAAAAACATTTTGCTTGCGTGCTAACCCGACACTTGCAAAAAGCCGAACTTCTAATATTGTGACTGGGTTAACATATCCCCCTTAAACTTTAATGGAGCATGAAAAATGGATAAAAAAATCTAACACCAAACAAGTCATGCAAACTCGATTGCATTTTCTTAAATGTGCTAACCCGACATGAAATATCAATATTTCACATTCCAATATTCTGCAGAATATGTTCTATTTATTTATATATATATATATATATATATATATATATATATATATATATATATATATATATATATATATATATATATATACACACTAGTCCTAAAGCCCGTTTAAACGGGCCATTTCTTGCTGTACAGTGGTCCCACCCCTTGCTCTCTCTCCCTCTCTTTTGTGCTCTTTCCCCCTCTCTTTTGCGCTCTCTCTCTCCACCTCTCTTTTGCTCTCTCTCTCTCCTCCCTCTCTTTTACTCTCTCTCCCCTTTTCTTTTGTGCTCTCTCTCCCCCCTCTCTTTTACACTCTCTCTCTCCCCCCTCTCTTTTGCATTCTCTCTCTCTTTTGCGCTCTCTCTCCCCCCCTCTTTTGAGTGCTCTCTCCCCCTCTCTTTTGCGCTCTCTCCCCCTCTTTTGTGCTCTCTCCCCCTCTCTTTTGCGCTCTCTCTCCCTCTCCTTTTTTTTGCTCTCTATCTCCATCCCTCTCTTTTGCTCTCTCCCCCCTCTCCCCCCTCTCTTTTGCTCTCTCTCTCTCCCCCCTTACTTTTGCTCTGTCTCTCTCCCCTCTATTTTGCTCTCTCTCCATCCCTCTCTTTTGCTCTCTCTATCCCCCTCTCTATTGCTCTCCCCCCCTCTCTTTTTCTCTCTCTCCCCCTCTCTATTGCTTTCTCTCCCCCTCTCTATTGCTCTCTGTCCCCCCTCTATGCTCTCTCTCCATCCCTCTCTTTTGCTCTCTCTCTTCTCCTCTCTATTGCTCTCTCTTCCCCTCTCTTTTGCTCTCTCTCTTCCCCTCTCTCTCCCCCCCCCTCTTGCTCTTTCTCCTCTTTTTTGCTATTTCCCCTCTATTTTGCTCTCTCCCCCACCCCTCTCTTCTGCTCTTTCCATTCTCTTCTTCTGCTCTTTCCTATCTCTTTTTGTCTCCTCCCCCTCTCTTTCTATTTCTCTCCCTTTTCTCTTGCGCCGACCATGCCCGGTCACGCCCGGCCATGCCCATGCTCCCGTCCGGCCATGCCCACGCTCCCCCCCCCAGCCAATATATATATATATATATATACTATATATATATTATATATATCTATATATATATATATATATATATTTTATTTTTTTAATATATACTGTATATATATGTGATTATATATAGGTATAGATATATACAGATACATATATGAATATCTATTTAAAAATGCATAGAGCCCCTATGTGAAAAATATTGGAATGTGAAATATATATTATATTATATAATATAAATATGTCAGTATATGTATACATATGTATTTATTTGTTTATATGTGTATATTTGTCTGTAGATACATATTTACACATATCAATACATAAATACATATGTATATATACATACACATATTTAGAAATGTGTATTTATGAATCTCTATGTTAAAGCCCAGCTTTTTTTCTAACACCTGAGACTTCATATCTTTGAGCCCTTATAACTTTTTAATGCAATTTTTTAAAATATTTTTATTAGACAGTGTTAGACAGTTATGAGTGTAACTGTATTCTTACATGTATTTTTTTTTAGGTGTTTTATGCAATAAATGATCAGTTAACAAACTAGCTTGTTTTAATAAATGTAATTAAACTAATGTTCTGCCTGTACTAACACCATAAAAGTAGTTCACAGATTTTTCTGCTCAGTTGATGTCCTTATTTGTTGTCCAGCAACAGGAGTAAATTCCTCTGCCATACAGCATTATTTTACTAAAAAAAATGGTATGATGGTTCAAATGAAGGCTATCAGCAATGCTGCACTGCTTGTGTCTCCAGGAACAAAAAGGAGAGATACATTTTGGGGTGTAAAATCTCGTTTTTCCCTATGGCTTCTGCTGCTTACCTACATGGATACATTGGGGCCGATTTATCAACTTGTGGGAGGACATGATTCGCTGTAGCGAATCATGTCTGCCTGATATCGATAAATGCTGACAGCATACAGATGGCTAGATTACGAGTTTTGCGGTATGAGTGAAAAGGCAGTGTTATGGCTCTTTTTCACTACCGCTGTTATTACGAGTCTTGCAGGTATAGCTGTACCGCACACTTTTTTGGCCGTAACGCAACTTAACTACTGCAGCTTTCAAAAAGTTCTCTTTCAATGGGACTTCCATAGCACCGGTATTACGAGTCTGCCTGTCCAGCCAAAAAGTGAGAGGTACAGCCTAAAACTACAAGATCCATACCGTAAACTGAAAGTCAGCAGTTATGGGTTTTATGCTACAACGCTGTTACATAAAACTCATAACTAAAGTGCTAAAAAGTACACTAACACCCATAAACTACCTATTAACCCCTAAACCGAGGCCCTCCCACATTGCAAACACTAAAATAAAATGATTAACCCCTAATCTGCTGCTCCGGACATCGCCGCCATTATAATAAACATATTAACCCCTAAACCACTGCACTCCCGCATTGCAAACCCTAGTTAAATATTAATAACCCATAATTTGCTGTCACTAACATTGCTGCAACCTACATTACTGTTATTAACTCCTAATCTGCCACCCCCAACGTTTTCGCTACTATACTAAAGTTATAAACCCCTAAACCTAACCCTAAGTCTAACCCTAACACCCCCTACTTTAATATAATTAAAATAAATCTAAATACAAATTACTATCATTAACTAAATAATTCCTATTTAAAACTAAATACTTACCTGTAAAATAAACCCTAAGCTAGCTACAATATAACTAATAGTTACATTGTAGCTAGCTTAGGTTTTATTTTTATTTCACAGGCAAGTTTGTATTTATTTTAACTAGGTAGACTAGTTAGTAAATAGTTATTAACTATTTACTACCTAGCTAAAATAAATACAAATTTATCTTCAAAATAAAACATAACCTGTCTTACACTAACACCTAACCTTACACTACAATTAAATAAATTACATTAATTAAATCTAATTAACTAAATTACAAAAAAACAACACAAAATTACACAAAATAAAAAATAAATTATCAGATATTTAAACTAATTACACCTAATCCCAGCCCTATCAAAATGAAAAAGCCCCCCCAAAATAAAAAAAACCCTAGCCTAAACTAAACTACCAATAGCCCTTAAAAGGGCCTTTTGTGGGGCATTGCCCCAAATAAATCAGCTCTTTTACCTGTAAATAAAAATACAAACACTCCCCCAACAGTAAAACCCACCACCCACACAACCAACCCCCCAAATAAAATCCTTACTAAAAATCCTAAGTTCCCTATTGCCCTGAAAAGGGCATTTGGATGGGCATTGCCCTTAAAAGGGCATTTAGCTCAATCCTATTGGCTGATTGCATCAGCCAATATGATTGTTTCACCTTTAATTCCAATTGGCTGATAGAATTCTATCAGCCAATCGGAATTCAAGGGATGCCATCTTGGATGACGTCCCTTAATGGAACCTTCATTTTTCCGTCGCCGTGGAAAGAAGAGGATGCTCCACGCCGGATATCTTGAATATGGAGCCGCTCCACACCGGATGGATGAAGATAGAAGATGCCGTCTGGATGAAGACTTTGGCCCGCTTCGTTGAGGACTTCTGCCTGCTTCGTTGAGGATGGATGTCGGGTCTTCAAAAACTGTAAGTGGATCTTCAGGGGTTAGTGTTAGGTTTTTTAAGGGTTTTTGGGTGGGTTTTATTTTTAGATTAGGGCTTTTGTGCGGAAAAAGAGCTAAATACCATTTTCAGGGCAATGGGAAGCTTAGGATTTTAAGTTAGGATTTTATTTGGGGGGTTGGTTGTGTGGATGGTGGAATTTTTTTTTTTTGTTTAACAAATGTTTTTCTTTATTATTATCCACAAAGATAAGGATACACATCTTTCACATGGGTTTACAATTCCTTACCCAAGGTTCAAAAAAAAAAAAAAAATATATAACATCACATAGACAAACTCCCCAACGGGGTTGCATTTCATTATTCCAGCTATCTACTTCATAACCTGTTAACATCACAGACAAAATGTAAACAGCCTCTCAATCGGGCTTACCTTTCACCTCGCAGAGTGTATACCAAAGCAAAAAAATATATATATATATATATATATATACAGTCAGTCTGTCAATCCTTTAATCATTCAAAATTCAGTATTGGGTATACTACTACGAAAATCTAGAACTTTAGGTTATGAAAACTCCTATAACACCTTGAACCGTCCTATACCCAGTGTGTGTCCTTACCCCTTTTTTGTCCTCCAACTTATTAAAACAATAAACATCCCATCCATTCAAACCAACAGTAACAACACTGTCAACAAATAAAATCAACCTCCACAATAGCATAACACACCATACAACAACACCACCGGACACGAGAAAAAAAAAAAAAAAAGGGGAAACCTACCCCCTCCCCACTCTCACAATAAGCAGTTGGCCAAGTGTTGTTTTTATATCTCCCGCGGCTGTGACAATAAAAAAAATTCCCATTTCAACATCAAATTTCTCAATTTACTTTCTAGAAAGATCAGCGGGTCTTTGATGTCCAAAGCTAGTTGAATAAACATCTTTTTGTTAAATGTGGATATACTTGGTGCTTTATTCGCTTTCCAATTTCTTAGAATTAATTGTCTTGCTACCATAATTGCTGTATTGGCTAGCTGTTTATTTTGTATCTCTTTCTCTTCTATAAGAAATATTACTTGCTCTTTATTTAACTTAATCTTGTTTGGCATAAATCTATTGAGCCAATATTCTATTTTACACCAAAACTGATAAATTTTAGAGCAGGAATAGAAAACATGTAACAAATCTGCTTCTACTGATCCACATCTTGTACATTTCATAGCTATAGCATTCTTCCATTTAGACATAAACAGCGGCGTCAGGTACGCTCTATTTAATAGCTTGATATGAGACTCTCTAAATGAAATTTCCTGCGAGTACTCAGAGACCAATGATAAGCTTTTTATAAAATAATCCCTACTTAGATTACTAAAATCTCCACACCATTTATCAAATAACAATGAAATTTTATCTTCAGCTTCAAAGGAAGCAATGCTTCTATACAATAAGGATATAGAATGGTTCCCTGATTGATAAATATTGATAATCATGCCTATTTTTCTTAGGCTCGATTGATTGAGCTCTGCTAGTTTATTTGTATCAATAAAATGCCGAATTTGTAGGTAGGCAAAAAAATTATTCTTCTCCAGTTTAAATTCTTTAACCAGCGAATTAAAAGGTTTAACCATTTTAGTCTGTACGTCAATCAATTGCTTAACCCATATTAATCCTTTCTGAGCCCACTGACAAAATGCATATGATTCCATTCTGCTTATGAAATATGGATTTCCCCTTATAGGCAAATATTGTGATACCTTATAATCTATTTGGAGTGATTGACATACTTTCTTCCATGCTAGGATTATATTATGTATTGTATATTTAAAGCTAGTACTTTCAGCTGGTTTTAATATTGGAGTATGTAACAGAGCTTTAAGAGATACTGGCGCTATTGATGTCTCCTCATTTTGATAATTCGATATATATTCTGCACCAGTTATCCAATCTAGAGCTATTTTTGCCATACGTGACCAGTTATAAACTTTTAAATTCGGCAGGGCGAGCCCCGCGTCAGACCTCAGATAGGATAATTTTTTCAAGCCTATTCGCTGCTTTCCTTTCCCCCAAAAAAACAAAGTACATTGCAAATTAAATTTTTAAAGATCTTTTGCCACTATAAACGCTGGTATATTCTGCATAAGAAATAAGATTTTTGGAAAGATCATCATTTTAATAACCAGTACTTTAGCCGAGAGAGAGAGAGAGGTATTTTTGCCCAATTTTTCAAATTCTCATTACATTTCTGCCATATGGGTGTGTAGTTTAGGCTATACCAGTCCTCTGGATTCTTGGACAATATTATCCCTAGGTATTTAATTTTCCCTATTGCCGCTTTAACCCCTTAATGACCGGACCATTTTTCAATTTTCTTACCCTTAATGACAATGGCTATTTTTACATTTCTGCAGTGTTTGTGTTTAGCTGTAATTTTCCTCTTACTCATTTACTGTACCCACACATATTATATACCGTTTTTCTCGCCATTAAATGGACTTTCTAAAGATACCATTATTTTCATCATATCTTATAATTTACTAAAAAAAAATAATAAAATATGAGGAAAAAATTGAAAAAAACACTTTTTCTAACTTTGACCCCCAAAATCTGTTACACATCTACAATCACCAAAAAACACCCATGCTAAATAGTTTCTAAATTTTGTCCTGAGTTTAGAAATACCCAATGTTTACATGTTCTTAGCTTTTTTTGCAAGTTATAGGGCCATAAATACAAGTAGCACTTCGCTATTTCCAAACCACTTTTTTCAAAATTAGCGCTAGTTACATTGGAACCCTGATATCTGTCAGGAATACCTGAATATCCCTTGACATGTATATATTTTTTGTTAGAAGACAACCCAAAGTATTGATCTAGGCACATTTTGGTATATTTTATTCCACCATTTCACCGCCAAATGCGAGCAAATAAAAAAAAAAAAACTTTACATTTTTCACAATTTTAGGTTTCTCACTGAAATTATTTACAAACAGCTTGTGCTATTATGGCACAAATTGTTGTAAAAGCTTCTTTGGGATCCCCTTTGTTCAGAAATAGCAGACTTATATGGCTTTGGCATTGCTTTTTTGTAATTAGAAGGCCGCTAAATGCTGCTGCGCACCACACGTAAATTATGCCCAGCAGTGAAGGGGTTAATTAGGTAGGTTGTAGGGAGCTTGCAGGGTTAATTTTAGCTTTAGGGTAGAGATCAGCCTCCCACCTGACACATCCCACCCCCTGATCCCTCCCAAACAGCTCTCTTCCCTCCCCCACCCCACAAATGTCCCCGCCATCTTAAGTACTGGCAGAAAGTCTGCCAGTACTAAATAAAAGGAGTTTTTTTTTTTTTTTATAAAAAAAATAAAATATTTTAGCTGTGATGGACTCCTGCCTTAGCCCCAACCTCCATGACCCCCCCCAGCTCTCTAACCCTCTCCCCTATCTAATTGCGGCCATCTTGGGCACTGGCAGCTGTCTGCCAGTACCCAATTTGCACAAAAACATATAAGTATTTTCTGCTTTTTTTCTTTTTTGGGGGGTTTTCTGTAGTGTAGCAGCCCCCCACAATACCCCTACCCCCCTCCCCCTCCCAGATCCTTTTATATGATTTAAAAAAATATATATTCCCCCCCCCCCCTCTTCCCTCATTGGTGTCAGTGGCCAGCTAATGCGCGCGCACGCATGCGCGCCCCCGCGCGCTCCCGGCACCCGGCGTGCACATTGCACTTCTAGGAACCGGATGCCGGGTAGATATGGGCCGCCCACCCACCTCCCTGTTGCGCTCCCACCCACCAACGAACTACCGGTGCAGAGAGGGCCACAGAGTGGCCCTCTCTGCATCGGAGTCTTCTAAAAAGGTATTGCAGGATGCCTCCATATGGAGGCATCACTGCAATACCCTGAGAGCTGCTGGAAGCGATTGCGATCGCTTCCAGCACTCTCCTAGACAACTGACGTACCAGGTACGTCCATTGTCATTAACTACTTGTTAATGCATGATGTACCTGGTACGTCAGTTGTCATTAAGGGGTTAAATGGGTTTTCCAACAGACTATTCCTTTTTTTAATGATCCACAGAATCTCTGACTTATTTAAGTTAATTTTGTATCCTGAAAATTTACCGAATTCCCCAATTATATCTATAATACGAGGAATATTAACTCTAGAGTTGGATATATAGAAGAGGATGTCGTCTGCGTACATAGAGAGCACAGTTCTTTTATTTCCCAGCAACACCCTCTCTAGTCTCTCCCTACAGCTAATGGCCAGCGGTTCTAATGAAATATTGAAGAGTTATGGTGATAGTGAGCAACCCTGACTTGTTCCTTTTTGAAGTATTAAACCTGGAGAGCTTAATCCATTAATGGTGATGTGAGAAATAGGGTCTTGATAAATAAGTTTAACGTAATTAATGAAGTTGCCCACTATCCCAAAATTCCCCAATGCTATAAAGAGATGATCCCACGTTATACAATTGAAAGCTTTTTCCGCATCTACTGTTAGTAATGCAAAGTCTGGATGGTTCTTTAATTTATTACTATTTTTCATCTCTATTGCTTGTTCCACTAGAAACATGGTCGTTCTAATATTTTTCTGGGAGGTCCTACCTGGCATAAATCCAGTTTGATCTGTATGAATGATTCCCTCTATGATTTTCTTAAGTCTGTTTGCCATTATACTTGTAGCAATTTTGTAATCAACATTTCGTAGGGAAATTGGGCGATATACATCCAAAGATTCTATGTCTTTGTCTTTTTTATGTATTAATATAATATTTGCTGTTACAAAGTATTTAGAAGGTATATTGTTATCAACAAAATAGCTATTATATAATCTCTCAAGTACACAGACGACATCCTCCTGCAATATCTTGTAAAATTCCATTGGAATTGAATCCGGTCCCGGGACCTTACCATTTGGAGATTTTTTGATTACTGCTATTATTTCCTCCTTCGAAATCTCTTTAAGAATTCTCGTTGCTCATCATTAATATTCGCGGTTTTAATATTCTTCCAGAAATTTTCTTTTACTTCTAGATCGATTTTATTAAGGGAGTATATTGTTTGAAAAAAAGTTATGAAATTGTGCTAATATATCCTTAGGTGAGGTATATCTTTTATCCTTAACCTTAATTGCTCCAATAAAGTTATTTCTCTTTCTGCTTTTAGTTAAGTTTGCTAATGATTTAGCTAATTTTGGTGAGAATCTATTCAATTTTGCATGATTACTTATATCAGACTTTGTTAGTTGTTGATTAAGAAAGGATTCTCTCTCTGTTTTAGCTTTTTGATATTTAGACCAGTTATTCGAGTTTTCTAGATATCTTGCGTATTTATTTTTTAGCTGGTTAGCTAATTGAATTTCCCTTCTAGCTAGAACCTTCCTTCTGGCTATCATATAAGCTTTAATTTGTCCTCTAAAGAAGGTTTTTGCTGATTCCCAAAAAATCTGTTTTTGCAAGATAACTCTTATTGAAGTGAAAATATTCCCTCAATTTAGATTGCATCCAGTTCCTAAATTGGATATTAGAAACAAGATATGAGGGGAAGTAGAACCCTGTTCTCTTAATTTGTTTCGTCATATTTTGCTTAATTTCTAATGAAATTATTGCATGGTCTGAAAACACTATATTGGCAATATCTGACATGATCTCAGCACCCAGAAGAGATTCACTAATTAAAAAAATATCTATTCGTGAGAAATTTTGATATGATTTAGATTCACACGTAAACGCTCTCTCGTCTGGGTGCTGAAGTCTCCATACATCCTTTAATTTCAGACTATTGGCAAATTTAACTAAGTTTTCTGCTTCTCTTTGATATCTATTCGTTTGCGAATACTTTAAGCGATCCAAATATGGGTTGAATACACTATTAAAATCCCCACCGACTACTAGTTCAGCATCTATAAAATCTATAAGTTTAGTGAAAAGAACCTTCCAAAAACTAGGGCAAAATTCATTCGGAGCATAGATGTTACAAATACAAAAGTTATGATCTTGAGTAGCTACAAGTATTATATATCTAACTTCTTTGTCTGTTAGACACGATTTAATCTCATATTCCAATTTTTTGTTAAAAAGACATGCCACACCTCTTTTAGTACCAACTGCCGGAGCAGCTACTACCTCACCAATCCACCCCATTTTTAGTTTGGCGACTTCATATTCATTCAAATGTGTCTCTTGTAAGAGAGCTATATCTGGAGCGGATTTTTTAAGTTGATATACTATTTTCTTACTTTTAATGGGTGAGGTTATGCCTCCCACATTCCAAGACAGAATTTTAAATGTATTTTTCATTTATCCCCCTAAAAAAAACCTAAATATTCTATACTGCATTAACTGCTTTGTGCACATAAAAAAGTAATGTGGGGGGGGGGGGGGGGTCAAAGGGAGGAAAAAAAAAAAAAAAACAAGAAACAAAATACAAGACACAATTAATTAATTACCCGGCTTTACTTATAGGTTTTGTTGTTCCTTATCCTTTTTAATGTATTGTCTGGCTTCTTCAATATTGTCTTTTAATGTAACCTCAGAATTCTGCCATATTTTAAGTCTGGCTGGGTAAATCATTGTGGCCTTGATCCCTAACTCAATTACCTGAGTACACAGAGGTGACATCTCCCTTCTCTTATTTATAGTCTCTGAGGAAAAGTCTTAGAATATTAATATCTTATTATTGTTCAGTACAAATGGAGTAGCTTTACGAAATAGCAAAAAAAGTTTATACTTGTCCTGAAAGTTTAAAAATTTAGCTACAATTGGTCTCTTTGCAGTATACGAAGCATTTTTTTTAACTGACCCCACTCTATGCACTCTTTCAATGTTTAATGGAAGTTGATCTTGACCCCAAAGCTTTAGGTATAGTAAATGCAATTAATAACATAATATTCCCTAAATTCCTGGGATTCTGGTATACCAACAAACTTTAAGTTGTTCCTTCTAGACCTGTCTTCTAAATCATCAATACGCATTTGCAACGTATGAATTATTTTCGATTGAGACTCAAGAGTGACCTGTTGACTAAATTGTAAGTCATCAATATCAGATATCCTATTTTCCATCTCCATAAGTCTGTTAGCAAACTGTTTGACTTCAGTAGATAATGAGGCTAACTCTTTCTTTATATTATCAAATTGGGGCATAACAATGTCAGAAATTTTTTGCACCAAACTTTCTGTATTAATGTGCTGTAGTCTATTAGGGCTTCTATCCCTTTGTTCTGCATCTACAATACCTATGCTGCTGCAAGGTTCTCTTTCTTTAAGTTGTTTGGGTGGCATATTTTCTCCAGTGTTTTTTATATTAACTAAAAATCTATCCATTGACTAGTTTAATATAAGGGGGATTAAATCGTGTAGTGATTGTGATACAAGAAAAAACACAAACATAATTCCTCTTTTTTTTCTCTTCTCCTCTCTCTTCCCTACCCCTTTTTTCCTATTTAGGAGGGGTACTACCCCTGCCAGTGTAAATTATATACCGTGATTATTACAGAAAAAACAAAACTGCAATTTACCATATCTTAAACATAGTGAAAGTGTAATATTGTTGCTATCGCAACGTGACTTAGTGAAGTGCTGTTACTCCTAAAATACAGTGAATTATAAAGTAATAAGAATATATATATATATATATATATATATATATACACATACAATCCCCTTTATTCCTATCACCTTAGGAAGTTTTAGCTTTACACAGGTACAGACTCCTCTGCAGCAAGCTAAAATACTAGTATTGATGGCACTGGTTGGACCTAAAATAACAGACTGAGCTCCACTGGGAGTTTATTCTGGCTCTGGATACCAAATTAGTGGGCCAAATCAGTTTTCACAGCACCTTACTAATATATAGTTTGGTAAGAAGTCATTAGTGTTAGGATATACACAGCGTTAATTTGCTTGGCCTAAATTGTTGCGATTAACTTTCTCAAATATTTATCCAATAGACAATCCTATGATGCCTTTGTATATACACCACCTGCTATCTGGCATCTAATGTCCTTTACCTGGCCTGTTACTGAAAGCCTAAGACTGTATATCTCATTTGCTTGAATACATAAATACTAACATTCTCTATATCCAAGATATTACTTAAACTTATACATGTTACCTACAAACTGAGACAGTTTCTATACAACTAATGTATCAGAATATTTTGGGGATTTATAGAGGAAACAACACATAAATCTTTAAATCTTCCTGATAGGAAAAGCACCTTCTCTAAATTCCCAAACAGAATATGCAGAACCTCAGTAAGTAGCAGATCCTGCTTACTCTTCAGCCAGATTTTAATCTCCTCTCCCCCAACTATTAAAACCTAGAGTAGTCCTTATACTGAGGGAGGACGGATACACAGGATACAGTCAATAATACAATGATACAATGCCTCCAGCAAGGCATTTCCTTGTCTTAGTGTACCATAAGCAGACCATTTTTTCTCAAGATTATGACTCAGTTATATAGACAATTAAAGTCAGTCCTAGTAACTTATTTTTTCCATCTGTCATTAATCTTGGCCTTGCTAATCTTGTCGACTTCTCCCTTTTCCATTTTTTTTTTCACTTTCATTTTTCTTCTTTTTTTTTTTTTATAAAAAGGAGTACTTCGCCAAAAAACACCCTAAGAACAAAAAGTCAATTGTGGCAAACAGTGACCAAAGGGTAAAGTACTTATCTGTCTTGATCTTAGGTCTCTGTAGAAGTCTACCTCTAGCTACGGTACCTGTAGCCTGGATTCCCCTGAGATCAGCTATCTCCGGGACCTGATGTTTCTCCACACAGTGTTCCAGATTCTTTCGGCGCCTAATCACAGGCATTTTTTTTTTCCTCCTACCCCTAGCAGACCGATCCAGAGGGAAGCGGCATAACCTACAACTCCCCAGACCAGGCCACCTTGGGGTCCTGGGAACGCCTCTGATATGACACTGCTGTGCCTCCGTACAGGCTACCTCTGCAATCTGCAATTTCCCCTAGCCGGGTATAGCTGCCAAGGATCCTCTGTGGCCTTGTCTTGTATTAATTCCTCTTGACAAGCTGTGACCCCAGCGACTGGGCCAGATGGCTGAGAGGGAGTTCCGTTGTCTGCTGCCGTGTCTTTGCAGAACCAGGCCGGATGCAGGGTATCACTCCTCACCTATGGCCGAAAACACAGTGGTAGTGGTGCCGGGTGACTTGCACTCCTCCAAGACGCCGGTTTCACACGTCTCTCACCGCTCCTCCCACTTCCGGAACTCTCCTCCGTGGGTGGTGGATTTTACTGTTGGGGGGATGTTTGTATTTTTATTTACAGGTAAAAGAGATGATTTTTTGGGGGGCAATGCCCCGCAAAAGGCCATTTTAAGAGCTATTGGTAGTTTAGTTCTTCTTCAAAAATCTCCACCCCCAATCTCTCTATAACTGTCGACAACTCCATCATTACCCCTACCCCGCTTGCCGGATGTCTCAGGGTCACATTTGACTTTCTTTCACTTCTCACATTCAGTCCTTGGCTAAAGCCTTCGGCTTCCACCTTAAAAATATCTCTAAAATTAGACACTTCCTTACACAAGACACAACTAAGATTTTAATCCACTCTCTCATTCTTTCCCACCTCGATTACTGCAACTCTGTCCTCTCTGGTCTCCCCACCTGCCGCCTAGCTCCTTTACAATCCATAATGAATGCCTCTGCCAGACTCATCTTCCTTACACGTCGCTCTTCATCTGCTGCTCCTCTCTGCCAATCCCTTCACTGGCTTCCTCTTGCCTCTAGGATTAAACAAAAAAAATTCACTCCGACATACAAAGCCCTCAACTGCACTGCTCTCCTCCTCTCTGGTTACCTCATCACACTCCCGTTTACAGGACTTCTCCAGACTGGCTCCCATCTTGTGGAACTCTCTGCCTCGCCCCACAAGACTCTCCCCTAGTTTTGAAAGCTTTAAGCGCTCCCTAAAGACTCTACAGGGATGCATACAACCTATGCTAACCTTACTTTATACCAGTTCCACTTCTCCATTGCTATCCCCTGAACCCCCTTAGCATGTAAGCCTAAGAGTCCAGCTGTTTGTAGATTACCTTCTTAAGAGCTGACTACAACAGTGCAACTCTTGGAAGGGCCCCATTTGATCCCTATAATTGTTTTGTTGTACTCCCCCTTTGTTTATAGTGCTGCAGAATCTGTTGGCGCTCTACAAATAACCGATAATAATAATTTTTTATTTTGTGTAATTTAGTGTGTGGGGGGGGGGGCGTAATTTAGTTAATTGGATTTAATTAATGTAATTTATTTAATTGTAGTGTAAGGTTAGGTGTTAGTGTAAGACAGGTTAGGTTTTATTTCACAGGTAAATTTGTATTTATTTTAGCTAGGTAGTTAGTAAATAGTTGATAACTATTTACTAACTAGTCTACCTAGTTAAAATAAATTCAAACTTGCCTGTGAAATAAAAATAAAACCTAAGCTAGCTACAATGTAACTATTATTTATATTGTAGCTAGCTTAGGGTTTATTTTACAGGTATTTAGTTTTAAATAGGAATTATTTAGTTAATTATAGGATTTTTTTATTAGATTTATTTTAATTATATTAAAGTAGGGGGTGTTAGGGGTTTATAACTTTAGTATAGGGGCGGCGACGTTGGGGGCGGCAGAATAGGGGTTAATAAGTGTAGGTAGGTGGCGGTGATGTCGGGGGCGGAAGATTTGGGGTTAATAAGTGTTATGTAGGTGTGGGTGATGTCGGGGGCGGCAGATTAGGGGTGTTAGGTGTAAACATAACTTTTTATTTCCCCATAGGAATTAATGGGGCTGCGTTACGGAGCTTTACGCTCCTTTATTGCAGGTGTTAAGCTTTTTTTTTAGCTGGCTCTCCCCATTGATGTCTATGGGGAAATCGTGCACAAGCACGTAAAACCAGCTCACCGCAGCGCTGGTATTGGAGTGCGGCATAGAGCTTAATTTTGCTCTAAGCTCACTTCTTGCCTGCTAACGTCGGGTTTTTGTAAACTTGTAATAGCAGCGCTATAGGGAGGTGAGCGGTGACAATAACTTGCAAGTTAGTACCGAGCAGCTCTCATAATCTAGCCGACTGTTTGGCATTTATCATTGCACAAGCATTTCTTGTGAAATGCTTGTTTAATGCCGCCCCCTGTAGATTTGTGGCCAATTGGCCACTAGCAGGGGGTGTCAATCATCCTGATAGTATCTGATCGGGATGATTGCTGTCGACAACCTCAGAGGTGGCGAATGAGTTAAGGAGCAGTAGTCTTATCACCACTGATTCTTAAAGATACAGTTAACATCAGAATTTGTGTTGTTTTAAAAGATAGATAATCCCTTAATTACCCATTCCCCAGTTTTGCATAACCAACACAGTTATAATTATACATGTTTTGCCTCTGTAATTACCTTGTATCTAAGCCTCAGCAGACTGCCATCTTATTTCAGTTCTTTTGACAGATCAAATCAGAGCTGTCTTCATGGTAAATTCACGTGCATGAGCTCAATGTTATCTATATGAAACACATAAACTAATGTCCTCTAGTGGTGAAAAACTATTAAAGTGCATTTAGATTAGAGGCGGCCTTCAAGGTCTAAGAAATTAGCATATCAACCTCCTAGGTTTAGCTTTCAACTAAGAATACCAAGAGAACAAAGCAAAATTGGTGATAAAAGTAAATTTGAAAGTTGTTTAAAATTACATGCCTTATCTGAATCAAGAACATTCTTTTGGACTTGACTGTCCTTTTAACCCTTTAATGACCACAGAACTTTTCCATTTTCGGTCTGTTTGGGACCAAGGCTATTTTTACATTTTGCGGTGTTTGTGTTTAGCTGTAAATTTTCCTCTTACCCATTTACTGTACCCACACATATTATATACCGTTTTTTTCTTACCATTAAATGGACTTTCTAAAGATACCATTATTTTCATCATATCTTATATTTTATAAAATGTTTTATAGTAAATTATGAGGAAAAAATGGAAAAAAAACACATTTTTTTAACTTTGACTCCCAAAATCTGTTACACATCTACAACCACCAAAAAAACCATGCTAAATAGTTTTTAAATGTTGTCCTGAGTTTATAAATACCCAATGTTTACATGTTCTATGCTTTTTTTTGCAAGTTATAGGGTCATAAATACAAGTAGTACTTTGCTATTTCCAAACCACTTCTTTTTTCAAAATTAGCGCTAGTTACATTGTGACACTGATATCTTTCAGGAAACCCTGAATATCCATTGACATGTATATATTTTTTTTTAGAAGGCATCCCAAAGTATTGATCTAGGCCAATTTTGGTATATTTCATGCCACCATTTCACCGCCAAATGCGATCAAATACAAAAAATCATTCACTTTTTCACAAACTTTCGGTTTCTCACTGAAATTATTTACAAACAGCTTGTGTAATTATGGCATAAATGGTTGTAAATTCTTCTCTGGGATCCCCTTTGTTCAGAAATAGACATATATGGCTTTGGCGTTGCTTTTTGGTAATTAGAAGGCCGCTAAATGCCACTGTGCACCACACGTGTATTATGCCCAGCAGTGAAGGGGTTAATTAGGGAGCATGTAGGGAGCTTTTTGGGGTAATTTTAGCCAAATGCGATCAAATTTAAAAAAAAAAAAACTTTAAATTTTTCACAATTTTAGGTTTCTCACTGAAATCATTTACAAACAGCTTGTGCAACTATGGCACAAATGGTTGTAAATGCTTCTCTGGGATCCCCTTTGTTCAGAAATAGCAGACATATATAGCTTTGGCAATTAGAAGGCCGCTAAATGTTGCTGCGCACCACACGTGTATTATGCCCAGCAGTGCAGGGGTTAATTAGGGAGCTTGTATGGTTAATTTTAGCTTTAGTGTAGTAGACAACCCAAAGTATTGATCTAGGCCCATTTTGGTATATTTCATGCCACCATTTCACCGCCAAATGCGATCAAATTTAAAAAAAAACTTCTCTGGGATCTCCTTTGTTCAGAAATAGCAGACATATATGACTTTGGCGTTGCTTTCTGGTAATTAGAAGGCCGCTAAATGCTGCTGTGCATCACACGGCTAGCAGTGAAGGGGTTAATTAGGTAGTTTGTAGGTAGCTTGCAGAGTTAATTTTAGCTTTAGTGTAGAGATCAGCCTCCCACCTGACACATCAGACCCCCTGATCCCTCCCAAACAGCTCCCTTCCCTCCCCCACCCCACAATTGTCCCCGCCATCTTAAGTACTGGCAGAAAGTCTGCCAGTACTAAAATAAAAGTTTTTTAAAAAATATATATTTTTTTAGCATATTTACATATGCTGCAGTGTAGCATCCCCCCTTAGCCCCCAACCTCCCTGATCCCCCCAAAACAGCTCACTAACCCTCCCCATCTGCCTTATTGGGGGCCATCTTGGGTACTGGCAGACAGTATCCAGTTTGCAAAAAAAATGAGCTTTTTTTGTTTGTTTGTTTGTTTGTTTGTTTTTCTGTAGTGTAGCCCCCCCCCCCCCACACACAGACAAACCCCCACCACCTCACTGATCGTTTTTTTTACTTATATTCCCTTTTTTAAACATTTTTTATTACAGCTTTTTCTGTAGTGTAGCGGTTCCCACCCACTCCCTCCCCGTGCACATGCCCTCCCGTGTGCGTTCGTGCGCGCCCCCGGCCATCCCCGCCCACGATACCGCCCCCCTCCACATGACCAGGGCCATTGATGGCCGCCACCCGCCTCCCAAGTCTGCTCCCACCCACCAACGAGGAAAGCCACCGATCTCCTGTGCAGAGAGGGCCACAGAGTGGCTCTCTCTGCATCAGATGGCTACCAAAGGTTATTGCAGGATGCCTCCATATCGAGGCATCACTGCAATAACCGGAAAGCAGCTGGAAGCGACCAGGATCGCTTCCAGCTGCTTTCTACACCGAGGACGTGCAGGGTACGTCCTCAGGCGTTAACTGCCTTTTTTTTTTTTGAGGACGTACCCTGCACGTCCTCGGTCGTTAAGGGGTTAAGTTTCCGGCGAGCCGGAAACGTCGGGGGTAGATTGCAGCATCCGCTTCTTGATAAATCTACCTCATTGAATGAAACCCTCAACCTATATATTTGTATACATTTCATCAGGTTTTATACATATTTTTTTGATGATTCAGATAGAGCATGCGATTAAGAAACTTTCTAATTTACTCCTATTATCAATTTGTCTTTGTTCTCTTGCTAGCTTTATTTGAAAATGCAGCCACCAACCAGCAAGCTCTATCCAGGGTGCTGAACCAAAAATGGGCTGGCTCATAAGCTTTCACTTCTGCTTTTTCAAATAAAGATAGCAAGAGAACGAAGAAAAATTAATAGGAGTAAATTAGAAAGTTTCTTAAAATTGCATGCTGTATTTGAATCATGAAAGAAAAAAAATTGAGTTCAGTATCCTTTTAAATGTACTACTCACTGCATGCTCACACCATCTTAAAGGGACAGGCACACACAACCACACATACTTTAAAGGGACAACTCACACCACAAAGGGACAGATCACAGTTTGCACACACGCAACCTTGCATGCTCTCAAAGAATATGAGGGACAGACAAATACAATGCACACCATCTTAACAGGATGCTCAGTCTTAGAGTGATAGGCTCACACACACACAATGAACATACAGCTCACAGCAGGCTCAATATTTTAAAGAGACAGGCACACATACCCCAATCGGCATTTGAAAGGGTGATCAGTGAAAGCTGGTGAATTTGTGACAAACTTAACTGTGTGATATCCCACCTTATTCCTCCAACATGCACCAAACATAAACACACATACAACTGTACATGTATAAACACATAGGCACAAACATACACAATAGCATGAACACACACATTATCACACGCACACACACATGCACATACACACAGCCACACTCTCACATGCATACTGTCACACAAGCATGTTCATGCTCACGCACGTGCACATTTTCAAACACATATGTGCACACTGACATACAGACATGCTCACACATATACCTATACTCAAACACAAATCAGAAGTTATTTAGCTGTCGAAGGGGATTTGGCCACCATACATATTTTATTGTATGGAATGTAGTACAAAAATACAATATTAAACTAGCCACTTGCATAATTCTTCATCATAATATAGTACAATATATTTAGGTTTTTTTCAATTTATTGTTATTTTTTTTAAAAGTTTGCTAACCGCCCCTATAAGAGAAAAAAGTTCACTATGATCTCTTGTGAAAAAGTAGGATAACCCTTGGTTACATAATACAGGGAATAAGTACTAATAATCACTAACCCTCTCTTCTAATGACTTAGTGTTGCTAGTATCCTAGGTCCGCCCTACTAATTATGTAGATACTCAGTACTGTGCATTTACAACTTTATATGGAGAGCAAAGGGGCAATAAATATTAATGCTGATTTTCTGTCCTCACTGATTTTCTCACTTGTTTATCCACACTCTACAGAGGAGAATGCACTAGCACAGCAGCAGGAGACATGGGGCCCCATCCGATATGCAGCGTCGCCCGCAAAAGTCGGCAACGCCAGATTTTGCGCAATTTTGTTATAAAATATACGGCATAGCATACAAGTTACGCGCGTATATTTCACCCTTCGGCCGTATTTTTTTACCCATAGACTAACATAGAACTACGCACAATTTGGTATCCAATATACAGCGTAAGGACTTACGTGTGCAGATTTCAGAAAATCTACTCCATTCTCATCTCGCCACAAATTGCAGGCACAGGAACCCTTGCACTGACTAAAAAAGCAACGTAACTCCCTGGAAGCCTTAACAAACACATACATTTAAGCAGCATTTCAAGGTTAAAGGGACAGTATACTATGATATTGCTTTTTTAAGGTTTATTTGTGTATTTTAAATAGTTTGAAGCCACAACATAATCAAATGGATTGAGCTTGTAGGTACTTTATCACATTGCGGACATATACTTGCTTATTTACTTTAAATTGTATTACCTTCATCTCTTTAGAACCCACTGGAGTGTAATTTATTCGAATGCTAACACAGCTTGGCACTGATGCCAAAATATATAAAGGGACAGTCAAGTCCAAAGAAAATAGGGCATGTTATTTCAAACTACTTTCAGATTCAATTAGAACACTTGCTTTGTTCTCTTGGTATTCTTAGTTGAAAGCAAAACCTAGGATGGCTCATATGATCATTTCTAACACCTTCTTGAAGGCTGCCTCTTTGCAATTGTGTCAAACCAATCACAGACACCACAACCTCTCACCTGCAAAATTAAAACACCTGATAATGCCCACCCTATCAGTAACATCACTAATATATATACCAATGTGTCAGTTTATATTGGATGTGAGATACATTGATTTACATCTTAGAAGTGAATATTACTATATGTACCCTTCAGAAACAACTGTTGTGGATGTGAGTTATAGTACAAGAATATGTCATAAACAGGATAATATTACCTTTTTTGGGCCATTTTCCACACAGGCCTTATTATATGTTTTAACAATATTAGTGTACTAAAACACACCTCACATGGATGTGGATGACAATTATATGGTAAATAACAGAGGACAAGATTTATGGTGAACTATAAGAATATTTATTTCTTTTTTGGCTTCTTGTATGAGGGAGCTGAGGTGGCTGTAGTGGATTTCCTTGTTCTCCTGGTTTGAGAAGATTCTTCTGTTTCTGCTGGTGTGCTGGCCACAGATGATAGGCTGGAGGCAGTGTCCTGCTGGTGTGTAAAGTGCTCAACCAACACACCCAAGAGTTGATTTTGTTCCCGCCATCTATTGTCAAACTGCATCTGCATATCAGACAGAATTCTCATAATCTGTGACTGGTTTTGAACAATTCCATTTAATGATGCTGCCATGTCCCTCTGCAGCTCTATGCTACGCTTGAGTAACCTCTCTTAGCTCCTGTGAAACCTCTGTTGGCCTCTTTGTCTGCTCTCACAGCTTGTTATGAGCCTCCTCTGGAGTGAAATGTATTCCTCACCCAGGGGAGAATACAGTGCATCCACAGGCTCTTGAGCAGCAGGGCTTCTATGCGCTTGAGGTGCAGGTTCAGCTGCATCTGCTGGTGCTTGTGGGACATCTTCAGCTGCATCTGCTGGTGCTTGTGGGACATCCTCAGTTGCATCTGCTGGTGCTTGAGTAATTCCAGCTATATGCTCATCTGCAGATGGTGGAGCTCTCCCAAGGGAAGAGGATGGTGGAGCTCTCCCAAGGGAAGAGGATGGTGGAGCTCTCCCAAGGGAAGATGATGGTGGAGCTCTCCCAAGGGAAGAGGATGGTGGAGCTCTCCCAAGGGAAGAGGATGGTGGAGCTCTCCCAAGGGAAGAGGATGGTGGAGCTCTCAGGGTGAATTGGTAGTCCCATTGATGACCACTCAGCCTGTCCAATTTGCACTTCTTGTGAAATACCCTGTGTGTAAAAGCCATGACTGCCCTGATATAGTGGGTGCCTATACTCAGGGACCTGCGTATCATCTCCTGCCAGGTGTTGTATTCTGTGTCCAGGGGTGGACCACCGCCTGTTCCCCTCTGGTGCATGGCTTCCTGCCCCATCTTCTCTTTCACCCACCTCTTACAGTCATTCCACCTTATTTTAAGACCCTCAACAGTCCTCCTCTGTGGGGCCACACTGTTGACGGCATCCTCTACTGCCAACCATGCCGTTTTACACCTTCTGGCAACGCCTTTGCCCTTCTCCTGGCCAAAAAGGGCACTGTGGTTGTCTATGATGGCCTGGACTAGGGCAACATTCTCATCGAATGAGAAGTTTGGACATCTCATCCTCTCATCCTCTGTGGACACCTGGCTTGCTCCCTGCAATGTCCCTGGTGTGGGTTCCTCCCTAGCCTCTCCCTCCTCCCATGTGCACCCTCTGTCCCTCTCCTTGATGTGCCTGGTCTCTGGGGCTCTCGGGCATCTCTCCTCCCATCATCCCTTCTAGCTCTCCCCACTCCACTTACTCCCTGACGGGGACCCCACTGCTCCTCCTGTCCTCTACAATACTCCTCTCCCTGCCACGCCTTTCCCCTCCTCCCCTCCGCCCTACTTCTCCCTGCCATCCTCACACTACACACACTCACACTCACTCCCAGTTCAATCACACACAATCACAACCAAACACTCAGCCTATCACACTAAAATTGAAATAAAATGTGTGAGGTGTTAGAAAAAAAAAGTGTTGTGTACTTTGTATATGTATGTATGCAATATGTGTAAGTGTACAAGCTTTACCAACCAACAATGCGACCTAACTCCTCTGTTTGCGCTTCTCTCTCTACTCTGACTAATCCTCCACTCGACTGTAGTGTGCTGTAGCTCAACGAACCATCCAAACACTCTGAAGAACATGGCGGCTGCGCATGGGTTTATATGTGACTTTTGAATAACGTAATTATGTGGCGCATTTTTAGATGTAGTTTTTGCGAGTGTTAGCCTAATTTGCATAAGACTACTCTTTGAGACTTTACGTGGACAAAATACAGGCGTAAGTTACTTGTGACGAGTAAAATGTGTATTTGCGCACTTTTCGGAAGAACGCCAGTTTGTCCTACTACTAGTTTAGCATCTAACGGCGCAGTATATGTAATACCCCGATGTGCGAGGTGAAATTACGGGCGGCACGGGTTCCCTCGCTTGCGCCGAAAATTACGCCGTATATCAGATCGCGCCCATGGTTTTGAAATTTGGACAGTATGACAGTGAAGCAGCAGCAGTGTTAGCAAACACTGCAACCAGCACCACAGCAAAACTTTGAAGCCATAAATAAATTAAAATAAAAACTATTACCTGGTCTTCATCTCACTCTGGATTCCTGCAATGTAGACAATCACTGCAGCCATAAAACACTCTGATAAATATGTGTGAACCCTGTCAATCTCTCTGGGTCATCCAATCAGTGGCATTCCTGATTTACTAGGGGCATGCCACTGGGTAGGTCTAACAAGGCTCAAGGAATGTTTATTCTGCTACTGCCTAGACATGCTACAAATCTTTTTTTTTTTTTCACTTAAAAAGGTAATAAAGTCGGGCGGGTGCTTGTAGAATATGCCCTCTTGAGTCTGCTATTGTTCACATCTGGCCCCTCCCTCCGCTATACTACCCTGTATATCTGTACTGCATAGTGACCTTTTAGACATAAAAACTGCAATGATAAGTGTATATTTATTATTTGTTCTCATTCTATTAATTTGATCTGTGTTGTTAGTGCTTTTGGTGGGGCGGAGCTCCTCGCTTCCATATTGATGAGCCCCACTGGAGACAACTCACACCAAACACACAGTCTTAAAGGGACAGATCACAGTATGTGCATACACATAACAAAACACATGTTCTCAAAGCCTTAAAGGGACAGGCACACACAATGCACACAGACTTAAAAGGAAGCTTAGTCTTAAAGGGAAAGAGGTCCACACACAACACACTCAGCCTTTAAATAGACAACTTACACCACATGCACAGTCACACCAAATGTGTAGTGTGATAGGAGCGCCTAAAGGTGGATTCCTGCTGCTAAAAAAGTTCTTCCCTCAAAGAGAACTAAATGGTGGATAAGAAGAAAAAATGGGGTTTATTTAGCAGCGCTAAAAAAAGCTAGGAAATGATGATACCAATCTAATTTATGTTTTATACAATCTTGTTTATTTAAAAATTCTTATAACACATAAAAACAACAGCAAATGCTATTCCTAATTAATAAAGGGACATCTCCTTTATACAACACTTATAAAAACTGACTAGAACCATATATTGATAAACCCTAGAATTCCTGGTATAAAGGAATTAATTCTATAGATAACATGGCAAGCAACAAATTTCTAAGATAAATGGTGAATTGAATATTTAAAAGGCACAAATGTATCAATCCTAATATATTAAAAGCAAATAGATTCAGTGCTAATGTTCAAATTGATTCAACTGTAATTAGAAGGTGAGTGTAATGGCTTTGGTTCAACTGTGATTAGAAGTTGAGCGTAACAGCTTTACAGTTCTTCAGTAACAAATACCGTTATAAAGTTACAGTTACTTTCCTTGGACATATAATTGGCTCAGGTGTGCTGGATAGTTAAAAGGCAAAAAACAGCCGTAATTCTGATTTAGGTGCCAAAACAATCGTGGTTAATGGAAATGGTTAATTTAACATATGAATACCTTGATGTCTTTAAAGTTCAGTTTGCGTGTTTTAAAAACCGTAGTGCAAATTAGTGTAGAGGTACCTTAATCTGTCCTGGTTGCAACCGCTGATATTCTTCACTGTGAGGGGTTCACAGACTGTTCATTCCTGGTGCTTCTGGTAAGTCACCTGACCTTCTCTTTGATTCAGAGGTCAGGGGTGATGATCCGTTCTGGTGATGTAGTTATCCTTTTTTTTTTGTTTTCCTTTCTTCTTATAGCCCAAATATTGTTTTCATCTGGGTTCCCTCAGACTTCTTAAGGTTTGAAGAAATCTTTGGTCAGTGTTTAGCAGTAACACTGTATTCCCTGAAGTTACCAAAGGTAGATTTTAACTTGCAGGGTCAGGAGAAAAGTTTAAAGTTGCAGGGTCACACAGCTTTGTGACAGTAGTAAATGAAGTTTAGTAGAGTGTAGCAGGTCCCATTCAATGCGTTTCACCCTTCTGGGCTTTATCAAGAATGCTTATCCTGCTAGCTTCTGGATTTTTAAAGGTATGAATGTGTTTTGATTGGTTCCTTCATTTCCTTTTTATTTCTATCAACACCTGTGTGGCTTCCAATGTAAAGGTGGACTTTATTTAAGTTGGTAATGATTGTTTCTGTGTTGTTATTTAGTTACTTCAAACGCAAGGATAATAAAGCAGAAATGATAAGTTCTCTTCCTTTCGTATGAAGTAACTAAATAACAACACAATTGAATCAATTTCAACATTAGCGCTGAATCTATTTGCTTTTAATATATTAGGATTGATACATTTGTGCCTTTTAAATATTCAATTCACCATTTATCTTAGAAATTTGTTGCTTGCCATATGTTATCTATAGAATTAATTCCTTTATACCGGGAATTCTAGGGTTTATCAATATATGGTTCTAATCTGTTTTTATAAGTGTTGTATAAGGGAGACGTCCCTTTATTAATTAGGAATAGCATTTGCTGTTGTTTTTATGTGTTATAAGAATTTTTAAATAAACAAGATTGTATAAAACATAAATTAGATTGGTATCATTATTTCCTAGCTTTTTTTAGCGCTGCTAAATAAACCCCATTTTTTCTTCTCAGTCACACCAAATGCACAGCCTTATTGGACAGATCACAGTATGTGCACACAACTTTGCGCACTCTAAAAGTCATAAAGGCAGAGTCACATAAAAAGCACCCAGCCTTAACAGGATTCTCAGTCTTAAAGGGACATGCTCACACATGCAAAGAATTAAATAAAAGTTTTAACTCACTGCATTCTCAGTCTTAAATGGACAGACAAACACAACACACCCAGCCTTTAAAGGGACAACTCACGCCATCCAGTCTTAAAGGGACAGATCACAGTATGCACACAATCAAAGTCTTCGAGGGACAGGCACACACAACTTACAAAGATTTAAAGGGATGCTCAGTCTTAAAAGGATAGGCATACACATGCACAACACACACAGCCTTTAAATAGGCAACTTACACCAAACACACACAGTCACAAAATATATCCTTAAAATGAAAGATCACAGTATGTGCACGTACAAAGGACATGCTCTTGAAGGAATGTTCAGTCTTAAAAGGATAGGTACACACATATGCAATGCACATGCAACTCACCGCACACTCACACGGTCTTTTAATGATATAGGCACACACAACTACAGCCTTTAAAGGGACAACTCACACCACATGCAGTCTTAAAGGGATAACTCAAAGTATGTATACACACATAAACTAGCATGTTCTCTCAAAGTTTTAAAGGAACAGACACACATAATGCACACAGTGTTAAAGGAAATCAGTCCTAAAGGGACAGTGGGGCACATTCACACAACCCACACATCCTTTAAAGGGTCAACTTACACAATACACACAGTTTTAAATGTACGTGTGCACAGACACTCAAGGCACACAGTCTTTTACAGACACCATGCATAGACTTTAAAGGACAGGCACACAATCTTAATGGTACACAAACACACAGTGCAGCCAGCTTTAAAGGGACAGATCACACCACTTACAAACACAGACAACACACACTAAGCCTTAAAGTGAAATATGTGTGTGTTGTGTGTACCTATCTTTTAAGACTTTGAGAGTATGCATTGTGTGTGTGCACATACTGTTATCTGTCCCTTTAGGACTGTGTATGCGGTGTGAGTTGTCCCATTTAAATTTGAGTGTGTGTGTGTGTGTGTGCCTGTCCCTTTAAGACTCTGAAGGTTTGGTGAGTTCTACATTCCTTGTGTGTGTATGAGCCTGTCCCTTTAAAACTGAGCCTCCCTGTAAGGCTGTGTGAATTTTAGGTGCCTGTCCTTTTAAGACTTTAAGAACAAGCAAGGTTGTATGTGCACATTTTGTCATCTGTCCCTTTAAGATTGTGTGTGTGTGGTGTGATTTCTCTATTCAAAATCTGCCTTGCTGTGCGTGCCTTTCCCTTTAAGACTGTGTGAGCATGCGGTGAACTGCACCTTTAAGGCTGTGCTGTGTCAATATTAGTCTCTCAGCAGTGTTTTTCTTTACAGTAGGTACTGACAGGGTCTCTAACATTATGTGCCTATGCAGTACGTACTGACAGCATCTCTCAGCAGTGTGTGTCTATACAGTAGGTATTGACATGATGTCTCAGGAGTGTGTGCCTATACAGGAGGTACTGACAGGGTCTCTCAGCAGTGTGTGCTGAGATACCCTGTCAGTATCTACTGTATAAGCACACACTGCTAAGAGACATTGTCAGTACCTACTGTATAGGCACACACTGCTGAGATACCCTGTCAGTATCTACTGTATAGGCAGTGTGTGCCTATACAGTAGGTACTGACAGGGTCTCTTAGCAGTGTGTGTCTATACAGTAGGTACTGACAGGGTCTCTTAGCAGTGTGTGCTTATACAGTAGGTACTGACAGGGTCTCTCAGTAGTGTGTGCTTATACAGTAGGTACTGACAGGGTCTCTCAGTAGTGTGTGCTTATACAGTAGGTACTGACAGGGTCTCTCAGCAGTGTGTGCTTATACAGTAGGTACTGACAGGGTCTCTCAGCAGTGTGTGCTTATACAATAGGTACTGACAGGGTCTCTCAGTAGTGTGTGCTTATACAGTAGGTACTGACAGGGTCTCTGCAGTAGTGTGTGCTTATACAGTAGGTACTGACAGGGTCTCTGAGTAGTGTGTGCTTATACAGTAGGTACTGACAGGGTCTCTCAGCAGTGTGTGCTTATACAGTAGGTACTGACAGGGTCTCTCAGCAGTGTGTGCTTATACAATGGGTACTGACATGGTCTCTCAGTAGTGTGTGCTTATACAGTAGGTACTGACAGGGTCTCTGCAGTAGTGTGTGCTTATACAGTAGGTACTGACAGGGTCTCTCAGCAGTGTGTGCTTATACAGTAGGTACTGACAGGTTCTCTCAGCAGTGTGTGTCTATACAGTAAATACTGATCGGGTCTCTCAGCAGTGTGTGTCTATACAGTAAATACTGATAGGGTCTCTCAGCAGTGTGTGTCTATACAGTAAATACTGACAGGTTCTCTCAGCAGTGTGTGTCTATACAGTAGATACTGACAGGTTCTCTCAGCAGTGTGTGTCTATACAGTAGGTACTGACAGGTTCTCTCAGCAGTATGTGTATATACAGTAAATACTGATAGGGTCTCTCAGCAGTGTGTGTCTATACAGTAAATACTGACAGGTTCTCTCAGCAGTGTGTGTCTTTACAGTAGATACTGACAGGTTCTCTCAGCAGTGTGTGTCTATACAGTAGGTACTGACAGGGTCTCTCAGCAGTGTGTGTCTATACAGTAGATACTGACAGGTTCTCTCAGCAGTGTGTGTCTTTACAGTAGGTACTGACAGGTTCTCTCAGTAGTGTGTGCTTATACAGTAGGTACTGACAGGGTCTCTCAGCAGTGTGTGCTAATACAGTAGATACTAACAGGGTCTCTCAGAAGTGTGTGCCTATATAGTAGGTACTGACAGGGTCTCTCAGCAGTGTGTGCCTATATAGTAGATACTGACAGGGTCTCTCAGCAGTGTGTGTCTATAAAGTAGGTACTGACAGGGTCTCTCAGCAGTGTGTGCCTATATAGTAGATACTGACAGGGTCTCTCAATAGTGTGTGTCTATAAAGTAGGTACTGACAGGGTCTCTATGCAGTGTGTTCCTATACAGTAGATACTGACAGGGTCTCTCAGCAGTGTGTGCATATACAGTAGATACTGACAGGGTCTCTCAGCAGTGTATGCTTCAACAGTAGGTACTGAAAGGGTCTCTCAGCAGTGTGTGTTTATACAGTAGGTATTGACAGGGTCTCTCAGCAGTGTGTGCCCATATAATACGTATCTGACAGGGTCTCTCAGCAGTGTGTGCCTATACAGTAGGTACTGACAGTGTCTCTCAGCAGTGTGTGCCTATACAGTAGGTACTGACAGGGTCTCTCGGCAGTGTGTGTATTTACAGTAGGTACTGACAGGCCTCTCAGCAGTGTGTGTCTACACAGTAGGTACTGACAGGTTCTCTTAGCAGGGTGTGTCTATACAGTAGGTATTGACAGGGTCTCTCAGCAGTGTGTGAGTATATAGTAGGTATTGACAGGGTCTCTCAGCAGTGTGTGAGTATACAGTAGGTACTGACAGGGTCTCTCAGTAGTGTCTGCTTATACAGTAGGTACTGACAGGTTCTCTTAGCAGTGTGTGCCTATAGAGTAGATACTGACAGGGTCTCTCAGCAGTGTGTGTCTATACAGTAAATACTGATAGGGTCTTTCAGCAGTGTGTGTCTATACAGTAGGTACTGACAGGGTCTCAGCAGTGTGTGCTTATACAGTAGATACTGACAGGGTCTCTCAGTAGTGTGTGCTTATACAGTAGATACTGACAGGGTCTCTCAGAATTGTGTGCTTATACATTACTGACAGGGTCTCTCAGCAGTGTGTGCTTATACAGTAGGTACTGACAGGGTCTCTCAGTAGTGTGTGCTTATACAGTAGGTACTGAGAGGGTCTCTCAGTAGTGTGTGATTATACAGTAGGTACTCACAGGGTCTCTCAGTAGTGTGTGCTTATACTGTAGGTACTGACAGGGTCTCTCAGCAGTGTGTGCTTATACAGTAGGTACTGACAGGGTCTCTAAGTAGTGTGTGCTTATACAGTAGGTACTGACAGGGTCTCTCAGTAGTGTGTGCTTATACAGTAGGTACTGAGAGGGTCTCTCAGTAGTGTGTGATTATACAGTAGGTACTGACAGGGTCTCTCAGTAGTGTGTGTCTTTACAGTAGATACTGACAGGGTCTCTCAGTAGTGTGTGTCTATACAGTAGATACTGACAGGGTCTCTCAGCAGTGTGTGTCTATACAGTAGGTACTGACAGGGTCTCTCAGCAGTGTGTGCATATACAGTAGGTACTGACAGGTTCTCTCAGCAGTGTGTGCCTATACAGTAGATACTGACAGGGTCTCTCAGCAGTGTGTGTCTATACAGTAAATACTGATAGGGTCTTTCAGCAGTGTGTGTCTATACAGTAAATACTGATAGGGTCTTTCAGCAGTGTGTGTCTATACAGTAGGTACTGACAGGGTCTCAGCAGTGTGTGCTTATACAGTAGATACTGACAGGGTCTCTCAGTAGTGTGTGCTTATACAGTAGATACTGACAGGGTCTCTCAGACGTGTGTGCTTATACAGTAGGTACTGACAGGGTCTCTCAGTAGTGTGTGCTTATACAGTAGGTACTGAGAGGGTCTCTCAGTAGTGTGTGATTATACAGTAGGTACTGACAGGGTCTCTCAGTAGTGTGTGCTTATACAGTAGGTACTGACAGGGTCTCTGCAGTAGTGTGTGCTTATACAGTAGGTACTGACAGGGTCTCTCAGTAGTGTGTGATTATACAGTAGGTACTGACAGGGTCTCTCAGTAGTGTGTGCTTATACAGTAGGTACTGACAGGGTCTCTGCAGTAGTGTGTGCTTATACAGTAGGTACTGACAGGGTCTCTCAGCAGTGTGTGCTTATACAGTAGGTACTGACAGGTTCTCTCAGCAGTGTGTGTCTATACAGTAAATACTGATAGGGTCTCTCAGCAGTGTGTGTCTATACAGTAAATACTGATAGGGTCTCTCAGCAGTGTGTGTCTATACAGTAAATACTGACAGGTTCTCTCAGCAGTGTGTGTCTATATAGTAGATACTGACAGGTTCTCTCAGCAGTGTGTGTCTATACAGTAGGTACTGACAGGTTCTCTCAGCAGTGTGTGTCTATACATTAAATACTGATAGGGTCTCTCAGCAGTGTGTGTCTATACAGTAAATACTGACAGGTTCTCTCAGCAGTGTGTGTCTTTACAGTAGATACTGACAGGTTCTCTCAGCAGTGTGTGTCTATACAGTAGGTACTGACAGGGTCTCTCAGCAGTGTGTGTCTATACAGTAGATACTGACAGGTTCTCTCAGCAGTGTGTGTCTTTACAGTAGGTACTGACAGGTTCTCCCAGTAGTGTGTGCTTATACAGTAGGTACTGACAGGGTCTCTCAGCAGTGTGTGCTAATACAGTAGATACTAACAGGGTCTCTCAGAAGTGTGTGCCTATATAGTAGGTACTGACAGGGTCTCTCAGCAGTGTGTGCCTATATAGTAGATACTGACAGGGTCTCTCAGCAGTGTGTGTCTATAAAGTAGGTACTGACAGGGTCTCTCAGCAGTGTGTGCCTATATAGTAGATACTGACAGGGTCTCTCAATAGTGTGTGTCTATAAAGTAGGTACTGACAGGGTCTCTATGCAGTGTGTTCCTATACAGTAGATACTGACAGGGTCTCTCAGCAGTGTGTGCATATACAGTAGATACTGACAGGGTCTCTCAGCAGTGTATGCTTCAACAGTAGGTACTGAAAGGGTCTCTCAGCAGTGTGTGTTTATACAGTAGGTATTGACAGGGTCTCTCAGCAGTGTGTGCCCATATAATACGTATCTGACAGGGTCTCTCAGCAGTGTGTGCCTATACAGTAGGTACTGACAGTGTCTCTCAGCAGTGTGTGCCTATACAGTAGGTACTGACAGGGTCTCTCGGCAGTGTGTGTATTTACAGTAGGTACTGACAGGCCTCTCAGCAGTGTGTGTCTACACAGTAGGTACTGACAGGTTCTCTTAGCAGGGTGTGTCTATACAGTAGGTATTGACAGGGTCTCTCAGCAGTGTGTGAGTATATAGTAGGTATTGACAGGGTCTCTCAGCAGTGTGTGAGTATACAGTAGGTACTGACAGGGTCTCTCAGTAGTGTCTGCTTATACAGTAGGTACTGACAGGTTCTCTTAGCAGTGTGTGCCTATAGAGTAGATACTGACAGGGTCTCTCAGCAGTGTGTGTCTATACAGTAAATACTGATAGGGTCTTTCAGCAGTGTGTGTCTATACAGTAGGTACTGACAGGGTCTCAGCAGTGTGTGCTTATACAGTAGATACTGACAGGGTCTCTCAGTAGTGTGTGCTTATACAGTAGATACTGACAGGGTCTCTCAGAATTGTGTGCTTATACATTACTGACAGGGTCTCTCAGCAGTGTGTGCTTATACAGTAGGTACTGACAGGGTCTCTCAGTAGTGTGTGCTTATACAGTAGGTACTGAGAGGGTCTCTCAGTAGTGTGTGATTATACAGTAGGTACTCACAGGGTCTCTCAGTAGTGTGTGCTTATACTGTAGGTACTGACAGGGTCTCTCAGCAGTGTGTGCTTATACAGTAGGTACTGACAGGGTCTCTAAGTAGTGTGTGCTTATACAGTAGGTACTGACAGGGTCTCTCAGTAGTGTGTGCTTATACAGTAGGTACTGAGAGGGTCTCTCAGTAGTGTGTGATTATACAGTAGGTACTGACAGGGTCTCTCAGTAGTGTGTGTCTTTACAGTAGATACTGACAGGGTCTCTCAGTAGTGTGTGTCTATACAGTAGATACTGACAGGGTCTCTCAGCAGTGTGTGTCTATACAGTAGGTACTGACAGGGTCTCTCAGCAGTGTGTGCATATACAGTAGGTACTGACAGGTTCTCTCAGCAGTGTGTGCCTATACAGTAGATACTGACAGGGTCTCTCAGCAGTGTGTGTCTATACAGTAAATACTGATAGGGTCTTTCAGCAGTGTGTGTCTATACAGTAAATACTGATAGGGTCTTTCAGCAGTGTGTGTCTATACAGTAGGTACTGACAGGGTCTCAGCAGTGTGTGCTTATACAGTAGATACTGACAGGGTCTCTCAGTAGTGTGTGCTTATACAGTAGATACTGACAGGGTCTCTCAGACGTGTGTGCTTATACAGTAGGTACTGACAGGGTCTCTCAGTAGTGTGTGCTTATACAGTAGGTACTGAGAGGGTCTCTCAGTAGTGTGTGATTATACAGTAGGTACTGACAGGGTCTCTCAGTAGTGTGTGCTTATACAGTAGGTACTGACAGGGTCTCTGCAGTAGTGTGTGCTTATACAGTAGGTACTGACAGGGTCTCTCAGTAGTGTGTGATTATACAGTAGGTACTGACAGGGTCTCTCAGTAGTGTGTGCTTATACAGTAGGTACTGACAGGGTCTCTGCAGTAGTGTGTGCTTATACAGTAGGTACTGACAGGGTCTCTCAGCAGTGTGTGCTTATACAGTAGGTACTGACAGGTTCTCTCAGCAGTGTGTGTCTATACAGTAAATACTGATAGGGTCTCTCAGCAGTGTGTGTCTATACAGTAAATACTGATAGGGTCTCTCAGCAGTGTGTGTCTATACAGTAAATACTGACAGGTTCTCTCAGCAGTGTGTGTCTATATAGTAGATACTGACAGGTTCTCTCAGCAGTGTGTGTCTATACAGTAGGTACTGACAGGTTCTCTCAGCAGTGTGTGTCTATACATTAAATACTGATAGGGTCTCTCAGCAGTGTGTGTCTATACAGTAAATACTGACAGGTTCTCTCAGCAGTGTGTGTCTATACAGTAGATACTGACAGGTTCTCTCAGCAGTGTGTGTCTATACAGTAGGTACTGACAGGGTCTCTCAGCAGTGTGTGTCTATACAGTAGATACTGACAGGTTCTCTCAGCAGTGTGTGTCTTTACAGTAGGTACTGACAGGTTCTCCCAGTAGTGTGTGCTTATACAGTAGGTACTGACAGGGTCTCTCAGCAGTGTGTGCTAATACAGTAGATACTAACAGGGTCTCTCAGAAGTGTGTGCCTATATAGTAGGTACTGACAGGGTCTCTCAGCAGTGTGTGCCTATATAGTAGATACTGACAGGGTCTCTCAGCAGTGTGTGTCTATAAAGTAGGTACTGACAGGGTCTCTCAGCAGTGTGTGCCTATATAGTAGATACTGACAGGGTCTCTCAATAGTGTGTGTCTATAAAGTAGGTACTGACAGGGTCTCTATGCAGTGTGTGCCTATACAGTAGATACTGACAGGGTCTCTCAGCAGTGTGTGCATATACAGTAGATACTGACAGGGTCTCTCAGCAGTGTATGCTTCAACAGTAGGTACTGAAAGGGTCTCTCAGCAGTGTGTGTTTATACAGTAGGTATTGACAGGGTCTCTCAGCAGTGTGTGCCCATATAATACGTATCTGACAGGGTCTCTCAGCAGTGTGTGCCTATACAGTAGGTACTGACAGTGTCTCTCAGCAGTGTGTGCCTATACAGTAGGTACTGACAGGGTCTCTCGGCAGTGTGTGTATTTACAGTAGGTACTGACAGGCCTCTCAGCAGTGTGTGTCTACACAGTAGGTACTGACAGGTTCTCTTAGCAGGGTGTGTCTATACAGTAGGTATTGACAGGGTCTCTCAGCAGTGTGTGAGTATATAGTAGGTATTGACAGGGTCTCTCAGCAGTGTGTGAGTATACAGTAGGTACTGACAGGGTCTCTCAGTAGTGTCTGCTTATACAGTAGGTACTGACAGGTTCTCTTAGCAGTGTGTGCCTATACAGTAGATACTGACAGGGTCTCTCAGCAGTGTGTGTCTATACAGTAAATACTGATAGGGTCTTTCAGCAGTGTGTGTCTATACAGTAGGTACTGACAGGGTCTCTCAGTAGTGTGTGCTTATACAGTAGATACTGACAGGGTCTCTCAGAATTGTGTGCTTATACATTACTGACAGGGTCTCTCAGCAGTGTGTGCTTATACAGTAGGTACTGACAGGGTCTCTCAGTAGTGTGTGCTTATACAGTAGGTACTGAGAGGGTCTCTCAGTAGTGTGTGATTATACAGTAGGTACTGACAGGGTCTCTCAGTAGTGTGTGCTTATACTGTAGGTACTGACAGGGTCTCTCAGCAGTGTGTGCTTATACAGTAGGTACTGACAGGGTCTCTAAGTAGTGTGTGCTTATACAGTAGGTACTGACAGGGTCTCTCAGTAGTGTGTGCTTATACAGTAGGTACTGAGAGGGTCTCTCAGTAGTGTGTGATTATACAGTAGGTACTGACAGGGTCTCTCAGTAGTGTGTGTCTTTACAGTAGATACTGACAGGGTCTCTCAGTAGTGTGTGTCTATACAGTAGATACTGACAGGGTCTCTCAGCAGTGTGTGTCTATACAGTAGGTACTGACAGGGTCTCTCAGCAGTGTGTGCATATACAGTAGGTACTGACAGGTTCTCTCAGCAGTGTGTGCCTATACAGTAGATACTGACAGGGTCTCTCAGCAGTGTGTGTCTATACAGTAAATACTGATAGGGTCTTTCAGCAGTGTGTGTCTATACAGTAAATACTGATAGGGTCTTTCAGCAGTGTGTGTCTATACAGTAGGTACTGACAGGGTCTCAGCAGTGTGTGCTTATACAGTAGATACTGACAGGGTCTCTCAGTAGTGTGTGCTTATACAGTAGATACTGACAGGGTCTCTCAGACGTGTGTGCTTATACAGTAGGTACTGACAGGGTCTCTCAGTAGTGTGTGCTTATACAGTAGGTACTGAGAGGGTCTCTCAGTAGTGTGTGATTATACAGTAGGTACTGACAGGGTCTCTCAGTAGTGTGTGCTTATACAGTAGGTACTGACAGGGTCTCTGCAGTAGTGTGTGCTTATACAATAGGTACTGACAGGGTCTCTCAGCAGTGTGTGCTTATACAGTAGGTACTGACAGGGTCTCTCAGCAGTGTGTGCTTATACAGTAGGTACTGACAGGGTCTCCCAGCAGTGTGTGCTTATACAGTAGGTACTGACAGGGTCTCTCAGCAGTGTGTGCTTATACAGTAGGTACTGACAGGGTCTCTCAGCAGTGAGTGTCTATACAGTAGGTACTGACAGGGTCTCTCAGTAGTGTGTGTCTATACAGTAGATACTGACAGGGTCTCTCAGCAGTGTGTGTCTATACAGTAGATACTGACAGGTTCTCTCAGCAGTGTGTGTCTATACAGTAGGTACTGACAGGTTCTCTCAGCAGTGTTTGTCTATACAGTAGATACTGACAGGGTCTCTCAGCAGTGTGTGTCTATACAGTAGATACTGACAGGCTCTCAGCAGTGTGTGTCTATACAGTAGGTACTGACAGGTTCTCTCAGCAGTGTTTGTCTATACAGTAGATACTGACAGGGTCTCTCAGCAGTGTGTGTCTATACAGTAGATACTGACAGGTTTTCTCAGCAATGTGTGTCTATACAGTAGGTACTGACAGGTTCTCTCAGCAGTGTTTGTCTATACAGTAGATACTGACAGGGTCTCTCAGCAGTGTGTGACTATACAGTAGATACTGACAGGCTCTCAGCAGTGTGTGTCTATACAGTAGGTACTGACAGGTTCTCTCAGCAGTGTGTGCCTATACAGTAGGTACTGACAGGTTCTCTCAGCAGTGTGTGCTTATACAGTAGGTACTGACAGGGTCTCTCAGCAGTGAGTGTCTATACAGTAGGTACTGACAGGGTCTCTCAGTAGTGTGTGTCTATACAGTAGATACTGACAGGGTCTCTCAGCAGTGTGTGTCTATACAGTAGGTACTGACAGGTTCTCTCAGCAGTGTTTGTCTATACAGTAGATACTGACAGGGTCTCTCAGCAGTGTGTGTCTATACAGTAGGTACTGACAGGCTCTCAGCAGTGTGTGTCTATACAGTAGGTACTGACAGGTTCTCTCAGCAGTGTGTGCCTATACAGTAGGTACTGACAGGTTCTCTCACCATGCAATACTGTGCTAGGTGTGGAGGTTATAATTATTAATACAGGCTTATTATAGTTCTTAAAAGTTTAATTAGTGAAACAGTGCTGATATATTAAATGAAAGATTTAAGAAAGAGTTTTAATTGTACACAGCCAAAAAATTGCCTATTTGCATACATTATTCTTGACTTTAAACTATTAAGTCGGGTAAATCCCTTTCTCTACCACTCACCTCAAAATAAGTATTTTATCCAAAAATTGCTATGGCTTTATTCATTCCTGCTAATTTGTTTTCCAAATGTATTTCATTGTTATTTATGCACAAAAATACGATTCAGACTTAATTCTCACATGTAAATATGGTTAACTATAGTCAAATTTCATTATATAACTTACTGTTTTATATTAACCTCTGTATTTCTATTCAAGAGTTAAAGAGTGAATCCTGCTTGGTGGCTGCACTGAGGGGTAGCTAGCAACAATTATATAGATAAATTGGTACTTTGGTGGGATAGGCAGAGTGAATGATAGCAATGGGGAAAGACAGCATCTCCACTCCGTATCCCCTCCCCTTTGACAGCACATGGAGGAGCAGCAATCACTTGCAGAGCAGCCTGGCGTTGGTTAGCACTGACAGAGCTGGATGCCCGGGACTGTAAATCACCTCCTTCAGCAAGCAGATCACAGCTGAGACTGCACAGATCACTATTCCCTGGGCTCCAACCCCTCAGCTTCCTATGTCTTTCCTTCTCGTAGTCTCTCCGCCCAGTGTTTATTTAGAAGTGACTTCATCACACTGTTTGCCTCTGCCATGGGGTTGCTACTAACACACACGGGGCTGATGTGATCCCTACTGTGCCTTATACTGCTGGAGACTCTCTAGTGACAGCCCCACTGCATATGCCGTGCTATCCAGCAGTCTAGGGGGCTTGTGCTTATTGGTGCCTGAGCTCAGCTGCGTCCTTGCCAGGAGAGGAAGGAGATGCACTTACAGTAACATCACCTGGAGTGAGGACAAGTGCAGGCTGTGGGAGAGATCACACTATCTGATCGCACGCGAATCCCATTGTGTGTGGCTTAGGCTGCTGGCTGTAAACACTCTGGATCTTCCATGGTTTCTCCTATTGATTGATGCGCAGTGATCTCCTCACACTGCTCGTTCTGAGCTCTTGTGTGTGAAACTGATCGTGTTTGACAGGCTGATGTGGCTGCCTATTAGACTGTGCAACTCGAGCTGTGGGGTTAACTACTCTTCTCTATTGCTTTGTGTCTAACCTGATGTATTGACATCTAGTGAAAATATTGTGATCTTCCTAACTGTGATCATCTAGGATTACAAGACTGACTAGTGGCTAATGTATAAACTCGTGGTTGGTTTAATCGACACACTTAAACTGTGGATTCTTACCCAGCATTTTTGACTTTCTGGTCACCTTGGATCGTGGACCCTGCAAGAAGTGATCATACATCTGCTTATGAGTATTTGTGGATCATGGGGCTATATCATATTACCACATTATGCGAGATCACTTTGCTCTCCATGTTTATTTTAATTATTGTGGTCTAGTTTTTCAGTCTTTAATGATCTTGGGATCTAGGGGACAACACTCTCGGGAGTCAGTTCACATAGAACTTATACTTTGCACCTAGTACTGAGGCTTTGAGGGCTTTCTGCTGCCATAAGTGACCACCTTGCTTTCTCCATCTCGTATTTTGGGATCACTTTGAAATACAAGGCTGCTTATTCTGTGCTAAGTGTGGTAAGGGAAGCAGATCACTTTGGGGACCAGCTAACAGCGATTACCAGTCAGGGCTCCTCTATCAGGGAGGATCATCTTCCTGCTGATAGCCATGATGCCTCTAACTGCCATGCCCGGTACGCGCTCCCTGAGCCCAGCTGCCTTGTCCCGCAGCCTGTCCCGTCTCAGGGAATACCGTACACGCTCCCGCATCATGCTGTGCCTTGGGGTCTCACAGATGGTGCTAGGATGTCTCATTGTGGCTGTCAGTTTCGCGGCTTTGGCTCTTACCACCTCGGCCAGGGTTAGGCATTCGTGTCCCTTCTGGGCAGGCTTTTCGGTAAGTCACTTGCTCCCTTGTCTCTATTCTACCTGCTGTCAGAATGGAATGGGTTAATCATTTGTGTTATCAGTTTATTATGTCTACTATTGGTTCAGTTATACTAAGAGCAGCTGACCAGCCCTGACAGTTATCACATGAGTGATTATGCATATGAAAGTGATTATCATACTCTTGTGCTTTACTACTCCTAGAATAGCAAGTTATTTCAATTATTCTTTTAAAAATGAAAATCTTTGCAGCCCTTGCTAGGACTGACTTTTTGATATCCTCTCTCTTATTTTGTCAAATGATGAAAAGCAGTCAGAAGTTAATGTCTGCTTGTGGTACTTTACACCATTCAATGGTTAGATATTTTACTGAGGGATGCAATTTATGTTGTTGGGACTTATTTAATTGTTTATTAAACTGTTGTAAACCAGTTTTGTCCCCCATTCCATAAGTTTGCAATGAAAAAAACAAGAGGAACATCAGTGGTTGTTTTTCTAAGCCATTCCAAATGATATGAAGAGTTAATATTAGAACTGCTTAATCAGTCTGACATCTGTATAGAATATAAAAGTCAAATCTGAACAAACGTGAAAAACTATCATAATAAAATAAGTATTTAGCAGATATGTCAAGAAGTTACAGGGGTTTTCACAGAATTCATAGAAGCAAAGGATACAGAGTTAAAGCAAAAGTAAAACAGAACAGATAATTAATTTATTTAATAAAAATGATGATTACCTAATTTGATTTTTTAATGCATCTTTTTGTGCCAAGTAACCATTATTATCAATTTATGATCTAGGTGTATTGCACAATCAGATACCAGATTATACAATCTATTAGTGAGCATTTTCCCCCATCACATTTATACTAAAATACAACATTACACACCTCAGTCAATGTGTGTATGACTGTCAGACTTTGTCTGATAAAGGGATGAGATGTCTGAAACGTTACTTGTCATTTTTTGTGTGCCTAATAAAGCACATTTTCACAAATTCCAGCAAGTGCATGTCTGCTTTGGATTTATAAAATATTTTTGCCTGCACCCTGGTCACATGTGATAATCTCATAAGCAAACTCTAGTTCCTCACACTGTTATCTTTGAGGGTCACTTTCCATTGTTTCATAGTTTATATATATATATATATATATATATATATATACACACACATATACACACACACACATACACACACACACACACATAAAATTCTGTATGAAGGACTTTTACAATGCATATGTACAATCTTATAAAAAAGATATCATAGAATATCAGATGCATTGGAGAGCTTTCTCTCACTGCTGATAAAGCTGACACTTAAAGGGACATGAAACCCACATTTTTTCTTTCATGATTTAGAAAGAGAATGCAATTTTAAACATCTTTCTAATTTACTTATATTATCTAATTTGTTTTATTCTCTTGATATTCTTTGCTGAAAAACATATTTAGATATGCTCAGTAGCTGCTGATTGGTTGCTGCAAATAGAAGCCTCGTGTGATTGGCTCACCATGTGCATTGCTTTTTCTTCAACAAAGGATATCTAAAAAATGAAGCAAAATAAATAATAGAAGTTAATTGTAATGTTGTTTAAATTTCTATTCTCTATCTGAATCATGAAAGAAAGATTTTGGCTTTAGTGGCCCTTTAAGTGAACACAGCTCATGCCCCGGTGAGTATTTCTTTAGGAGGCACAATTTTCTGGTCTTGCAAAGCCATATGTCCATATTGTCTTCCATCTCATTGTCATCATTTTAGTTTTACTCCAACATTACTTAATTTATGGAAGGAAGAAAATGAGCTGCGATTCTGTGTTTCCCCTAAGGAAACCAATAGAGCAGCCGGCAAATCTGCTGCAGATGCTTCAAGGACAAGGGCATTTTCCTTTAAGAAAAAGGGGATAAAATAACCTTTTTTTTTCTCACGACCGGATGAGGAATTGTAGATGACCATGCATTCCAAATAATGGAGCCACAAGAGAAAACTTCTTTGTGTTGATCAAATGACAATAGAATGGGCTCTTGCCTGAACTATCTTGCAAAAAACTAGTGATAGTGCTCCAACCATGCAATGCTCTGAAAGGAAACAGATATCTAGATACGGTACAGTGCTGTGCTTAGAAACTGAAAGATCTGCAACACTACCTTAAATAATGCACATGTTTTTTATAGCATGTGACAGCTTATGAAAGGAAACAAACATTAATATTGTATTTTAGTACTAAAGATATGTTTTGTCTCAGGTCATAACAATGCACTTGAAAACTCACTCATACATTAGGCAACACATAGGGTTAAATATTGCTGTTACATGTTTTGGACTTAACATGATGTAGTTTGAGGAAACATCACTTTGAAGTGAAGCAGTATTTAAAGAGGAGCCTTGTCATATTGTGTTCTTTTGACACAGAAATTTCATCAATTTGCAAAATCTGATTTAAAAAAAAAATGTTTTTCAATAAAAATGGTGTAAAAAAGATTATATTTTTTTTTTATTCAGTGAGTATTGCACATTTTTAACAATAACTGACAATTGCAGGGAGAGGAAGGCTATAGGAGCTCACAGATGAGTGAAGAGCAGAGTACTGTTAGATGGGGTTAGAGGGATTAAATCCAAAAATGTTTCCCTGTCAAGTCTCATCAGCAATTCAGTTTTCACAGAGAGATTGACCTGTCTCATGCACAGGCAGATGTTGTTATTGTGTGTATGTAAGTAAAAAAAACACACAAAAAATAAAGCAAAAAACAGATAAAGGTGGCATGTGTGAGTTATATTTATATATATATATATATATATATATATATATATATATATATATATATATATATATATATATATATATATATATATATATATATATGTGTGTGTGTGTGTGTGTATCTGAACATTGGTTACTCACTAGTTGGTTATCTAGTCTTTACAGCAGTGCTTTATATTGCAATCAAGGGACACACCCTTTGAAAAGCTATCTTGAGTTTTGTTTATGTAGATAATTAAGGGTAAATATAAATTATCTCCTGTATGGATCTAGTAATAACTGGGCAGAATGGTGCAGGATCATCAATCTGAAGCCTTTAGATTGCATTGCAGACTCTATGAGGACAGTGGAAAAAACAAAATTTTCTGAGTTAAAGTACAGGAAAAGCAGGCAAAATAAATAAAAATACAATGCATTGCTTTGTTACACACAAGTAACATTTTGTGTGGAATTCATTTTTCAGTATAATGTTTCTTTCTGGAGGAAGCTGAACAATGAGAACTACTTTGTCCATTTTTTAAAGCCCTTTGAGTGTCAGCTAAATGAACAGGCCTCCTATACCTCTATTAAAGGGATACTGAACCCAATTTTTTTCTTTCATGATTCAGATAGAACATGCGATTTTTATCAACCTTCTTATTTACTCTTATTATCAATGCTCTTTGTTCTCTTGGCATCTTTATTTGAAAAAGCAGGAATGTAAGCTTACGAGCCAGCCCATCTTTGGTTCAGTATGTGGGTAGTGCTTGCTGATGGATGGCGAAATGTAGCCAAAAATGGGCTGGCTCCTAAATTAACACTCCTGTTTTTTTTCAAAAAAAGATACCAAGAGAACAAAGAAAAAGTGATACTAGGAGTAAATAAGAAAATTGCTTAAAATTAAATGCTCTATCTGAATCATTAAAGGATTACTTTCTGTTATAATTTTTAAGCTAAACAACTAACATATTAAAGTTAATAAACATTAATTAAAACATACTGACCTATATTTTCTCCAAAACGAAGTTTCATAACGTTCTTAAAGTTATATCTTTTATTCGCCGATGTTGTCACGTTATCCTGCCCACTATTTTCAGCACTGCATGTTCAAAATACTTAAACCAATAACTTTGTGTTTAAAGCGCCATTTTGGAACCTAGGTATTGTAAACGGATTGGTACAGAGCAAAGGATACCCACGGAGTGGGTTTGGAAAACAATTAAATTTGCAGACAAGATTTCTGATATACGGTAGAGATATGTTAATGAAATGCTATTGATAAAAAGAGTATTTGGGGTAGTTATTTAGTAACAGGCATAGAAAATATTTACTTACAGTGTCCCTTTAAATAAAAAATTGGGTTCAGTGTCCCTTAAATTGTAAATATGGCTTAGAAAGAAGTTACACTTCACATGCTCTAGTCTATGTGTTACTGACAGCCACAAGGGTGCTAAATAGCAGATCTATATGTGCTTCTGGCAGTCAAGGGGTTCAATCCTTACTGTGCTACTGACAGCCAATAGGTCATATTATTGATTAGTATGTAAATAACAGCCAAGGGGATAAATAACTGCTCAGGTGTGAAAAATATACTTAGTGAAGTCAAGGGTGCAGCCTAAATTAGAGGTTTTGGTTGACCATTATGTGACATCACCTACCACCCATAGCCAGCAACTTACAGGTACAGATAACAATATTGTGAGGACAACAAAGGGAGTGCAGAAAGGGTTAAGAGAACTGCAGGTGTGGGGAGATCAACAGCAGCATCAGTGTAGCTTGAGGAAAACTTAGGACCTGTGGGTATAGCTTGAGAGAACAGGTTTGTAGGGGGAAGCAAAAGGAAGTGTGAACAAAGATTATTAAGAGAACAGACAATTTGATTGTTTAATTCACAATGTGCTGCTTAACAGCAAACTATTACTTTACAAATCAAGCAGAATACTAATGCATAAACAAGCCATAAATCATAGGTGTCTAAACTAATAGATGATGACCGCCAATGTAAGGTAAAAAGGCAACATCAACACATGTATTTAGTGTTAGGCAATCTGTAAATCAGGTTGCTAAAATAATAGGTCAGTTAACAGGCCACCAGAGTAATTCCTGTATAACAGTGTTATATAAATATACTAGCATAACCCCTGTTTTACTTATTTCAGCTCTTCTGGGAATGTGAGGTATAATTACCATATAACTAACTTTATATTCACACAGTATTGCTCCAGGGCTAAGTTGGAAATATCCATACAATTCTTTTCACTGAGCTGAAGATCAGGTACAGTGTATTAATAAAATAATTAAGGTGCATATTACAGTGTTCATTTTTGCTCTAAATTCAATGAGTACATTTTCAAAGATTATTTTTTTTCCCGAGATATTTGCATTATCATGTGTGGTTTTGTCAGGTCATTATAACATGCCTCTAATAAACTTTATATAAATAATAATAGGTGTGAAACTAACAGCTTTTAATAATGTATCTAATAATGTATCATAAACTGGGCTCAGAGCCCAAGAGAGCATATATGGGCTTCTCATATACACTATCAATAAAGGGAGTATTTTCCAGGAGCAGTTCACTTATACACACTCTCTCTCAGGAAAAGTAACTATATTAAACAAGACTTATCAATTAGTACATATAAACTCATTCATTTTAAAAGAATGAGGGTATATTTATATCTGTATATTAACAATTCCAGCTATTTTGAGTTATCATATATTTAGGACCACTCTATGTCTATCATAAATTGTATTGCCTCTTAATGTGTTCCAAATGCTTTGCATACATACTGCAAAGTATTAAAGTATGGAGAATTGTAACTTGATATTTATTTTTATATTTGAAAATGCAAGTTTTGCTCTTTAAACCATCACCTGTTGTTCTCAAAGACATGCCCATTAAAATGGGCCAAATTTTAAAGTAACACAGACCATCATGACTCTCTCACTAACCCCCCTTAATATCTACACTGTGACCCACCCCCACACTCTAAGAACCCTATTATGGATTTCTCCAACACAAGAACTCACAACATGATCCACACACACACCAATACCCACAGTGACCTCAACTCAGGACAACAAGCCCCCCCCTCCCCTAAAACCATTAATATTACCCTCATCTTAAGAACATTATGATCCCCAGCATGTACCCCCTTCTTTACTAAGGCTCTAATTTAAGAATTGTTCTTTTGTGTACTCAGTCCTTATCTAAAACCTTGTTTTATCTAAAAGGGAAAAATCTTGTTTGAATCCCTAATTCATCAATTTTTGCATTGCATTGCATTGTAGTTGAAAAAGTCCTATAAAAATGTCACTTGATGCAGTTCTTCTGTGCAATAATAAAGTTAACAGACCCTTATTTGTTAATTATAGAAAACCTAAGTACATCAAATAATAACAATGAATTTAAAGGGGAACCATTAGGTACACTCCCCTTTTGATTTGTTGGAAATATGCATTTCTCAGTTAATTTACATTTAGAAAAATGTGTTTTAAAGGAACAGTATATACAGTAGATTTGCACAATCAACAAATGCATGATGAAAAGACTTAGAGGCCTATCCATCAAGCTCCGAATGGAGCTTGAAGGGCCGTGTTTCTGGCGAGTCTTCAGACTCGCCAGAAACAGCAGTTATGAAGCAGCGGTCTAAAGACCGCTGCTCCATAACCCTGTCCGCCTGCTCTGAGCAGGCGGAAAGATATCGCCGCAATTCAACTCGATAGAGTATGATCGGGTTGATTGACACCCCCCTGCTGGCAGCCCATTGGCCGCGAGTTTGCAGGGGGCGGCGTGGCACCAGCAGCTCTTGTGAGCTGCTGGTGCAATGCTGAATATGGAGAGCGTATTGCTCTCTGCATTCAGCGAGGTCTTGTGGACCTGATCCGCACTGTTGGATCAGGTCCGCAAGACCTTTGTTAAATTGGCCTCTTAGTCTGAACTTCAAATGTCTAGTAGATTTTTTTTCTGACAAATTTAAAGTTATGTCTATTTCCACTCCTCCTGTATCATGTGGCAGCCATCAGCCAATCACAAATGCATAGACATATATTCTGTGAATTCTTGCACATGCTCTGTAGGAGCTGGTGACTCAAAAAGTGTAAATATAAAAGTGTGCACATTTTGTTAATGGAAGTAAATTGGAAAGTTGCTTAAAATTGCATGTTCTATCTGAATCATGAAGATTTAATTTTGACTTTAGTGTCCCTTTAAATTGCCTGCTATTTAACCACAACAAAAATAATTTAAGTTCTGCTCTCATAGAGCACTGTTTAATTTACGAGTTGTCTATTTTAATGAGGAAATCCCTACGGTAGAGATCATTCCCATTTATATGCAATACATTTCAACTGAGTCTAAAAAAATCTGAAATTGTAACCCTTACTTTGTACATGGTTGTAAATTCCCTTTAAACAACATTTATTATTTGTCTGGTTTAATATATGTCTATCAGAACTTTCATTAAAAGATTGTTTAAACTGTGTTTAACTGTTCTCTGAAACTAAAAAGTTGCACAAAACAAATCAAAAATACATTACAAAGTACAGTTATACTTATAAATAAACTATTAACCCCTAAACCACTACCCCCACACAGCAAACTATCTAAATAAACTATTAACCCCTAAACCGCCACCCCCACACGGCAAACACTAAATAGAACTATTAACCCCTAAACCGCCATCCCCCACATCACAAAGTAACAAACTATTTACCCTTAAACCACCATACCCCCCTTCGCAAACACTAAATATAACTATTAACCGCCAAACGATAATCCCCCACATCGCAAAGTCATAAACTATCATCTAAACCCCTATCTAAACCTAACACCCCCTAACTTAACACAAAAAATAATACCCAAAAATTACAAAATAAATACAACCATAAAAAAAAATTAAAACTTACCTGCAAAAATAAATAAAACCAATTATTACCTTTAAAATATGCCTGACATTACTAAAAAAAACAACTAGCTTTACAAAAAAATAAAAAATATTACAGAAAATAAAAAAGTAATTACCCAAAAAATAAAAGAATTAATCCTCTTCTAATACCCCTTAAAAAACATTCTAAAAATAAACTAACAATAGCCCTTAAAAGGGCCTTTTGTAGGGCATTGCACTAAAGCAATCAGCTCTTTAGAGAAAACCCCCACTAGCCCTTTAACATTACACCCCCAACCCCCCCAAAAAAAAAACTTATCTAAAAAAAACTAAATTACAAGGTGCCCTAAAATGAGCATTTGGATGGGCATTGCCCTTAAAAGGACAACCAGCTATATTGCTGCCCAAAAACATAAAAACTCTAATCTATAAACCCCCCCCCCCCAAAAAAAAACTAATACTAATCCCACTGATGATGATGGCAGTGGAGCTTCATCTTCATCCCGGCGGTGATGGAGACAGCAACGTTGGTCCTCGTCTTCTGAACTTCAACATGGAGCTGCTCTTCATATGGTCTCCAGCCACACAGTGAATAGCGAATTTAATATGGGGGTACCCTTACATTCCTATTGGCTGATTTGAATCTTGAAATTCACATTCAGCTAACCAATAAGCAAGCGTAACCCAGGTTATGAACCAAAAATGGTCCGGTTCTTAAGCTTTACATTCCTGCTTTTTAAATAAAGATAGCAAGAGAAAGAAGAAAAAAATGATAATAGGAGTAAATTAGAAAGTTGTTTAAAATTGCCTGCTCTATCTGAATCATGAAAATTTTGGATTTAGTATCCCTTTAATGCTAGCAGTGTTTTTGTGATTGCAGAAAAAAAATACAGCGCCACTTGTAATCTAGCCCATACAGTTGCAGGCTTGCTAATGCTAAAATTACATACAAATTAGAACAAATCATGTTTCCACTATATTGGCCCTTTAAGTATGCTCAATAAACATGTGCAAAGTAATACTTTGTAGAAAAGCATTGTTTTGTGTAATAAAGCATATTGAATGAATGCTTCTAATTCATGTCTTTTGCATAAATGCATTTATTCCAAATTGAAATGCATTGATGTCTATTTCAATTTTGACTACTATGTCTCTTTAAATTACTACAACATAAATTGGAGTTTTTAAAAATGTGCTATTCACTATTTAGTGTATTTTTTCCCAAAAATCTCCAATAGATTGATTTGTTTTAAAGGGAAATGTATATAATGCATTGGTTTTCATGATATATGACAGTACTAGTCATTTTACAGGGAGAACTGCAGTAAACCTATTATGTGGCTCTTTGGTCACCTAATGGAGAGTGACTTTTCAAAAATCACTTAGATATTCCTGTTGTAATTACTTTTGTATTTTGAACTAATTTGTTAGCTCTTGTGTTGGCAATGACTGGATGTTTTCAGTGCAGTTTATCAAAGTACAGTGGCAGCTCTGTTAATGTTCTTGTGTTTGGGCACTAAACTCTGGCATTTCATCACTTTCTAATATTACAGTGAATCAAACAAAGCTTAAGGCTTCAAACTTACCAGTACACTTGGGTCTCACTTTACCCAAAACTCCACCAGTCTTTTATCATATGATAGCATTGCTTGCAGCGTTTTTGCAACATTTTATCCAATATTATTAAAGTGTATAAAATGGAAAAATATTTATGCAAATACCAGAGTTACTGAATTGCATTCCTGGTGCAAAAATAAAAAGGGTTAGTTACTGCATCTGGCCAAATGGGAAAAGCCCAGGTACCACGTCAAGGCCCCTTCCAAAAACCTGGGACCCTAAAACAGCCACACAATGCAACAAGTGAAGGGTGCACAGGCTTATGTAATCACCCCAGACATATACAAAACACGCAGGGGACTGCACTCTCAGAACGGACCAGGTACACATCCCATGACCCTGTAACATGCTCAGCCCTGGGTGCTCACTGGCACTCTCAGGAAGTTGTGCTGTCCCCAGAGTCACAGGCAGTTAACCCCAGACAGGCCTGGGTGCAAGAACCATAGGGAAAATTACAAAACAAATTAATACAACACACAGAGAAAGTCCAGCACTCACTTGGTTCTTGCACCCAGACCTGTCTGGGGTTAACTGCCTGTAACTCTGGAGACAGCACAGCTTCCTGTGAGTGCCAATGAGCACCCAGGGCTGAGCATGTTACAGTTTCATGGGATGTGTACCCGGTCCAGTCTGAGAGTGCAGTCCCCTTCTGTCTTTTATATATATATATATATATATATATATATATATATATATATATATATATATATATATATATATATATATATATATATATATATATATATATATATATATATATATATATATATATATATATATATATATATATATATATATATATATATATATATGCAAGGGGAGGCTGTCACCGGATTTGTCATTTCTGACATAAGAAGAGGCTTCCGATGGCCGGGATAATCGCTGGAGCGGCATTCAGGATTAAAAGGTAAGTTTTTGAAGTAAACAGTGAAATGTCAATTTTGATGAATTAAAGTGCCCTTGTTTTTAATCGGTTTATTAAAAACCGGGCACTAATTCATCCAAATTGACCTTCACTTTAAATATATAAATATACGCACACACACAGCATACTCACACATTGGGCTCCACTTATGAAAGGTCGGTGGACATGATTTGTGGTGCCTCACTGCGAGGGGACAGCATATGCTGTACACATTTGACATTGCACAAATCGTCCGGCAGCAAGGTCTGTCAATTATCCTAATCAGATCGGGATGATTTCAATCCGCCACATTTTAGGTGGCAGACAGGTTAAGTAGCAGCATTCTTAAAGGGATAGTAAACCCAAATGTTTGCTTTCTTGATTCAGATAGAGTATGCAATTTTAAGCAACTTTCTAATTTACTCCTATTATCAATTTTTCTTCATTCTTTGGTATCTTTACTTGAATATAAGCCAAGGAGCCGGCCCCTTTTTTTTTCAACACCCCGGCTAGTGCTTAGTGATTGGTGTCTTACTTCAAATTCACATTCAGCTAACCAATAAGCAAGTGCAACCCAGGTCTGAACCAAAAATGGACCTGCTCCTTAGCTTACATTCAAGTAAAGATACCAAGAGAACAAAGAAAAATTAATTATAGGCGTAAATTAGAAAGTTGCTTAAAATTGCATGCAGTATCTGAATCATGAAAGAAAAAAAATGGGTTTACTATCCCTTTAAGTCCACTGCTAGTTCGCTGTGGCCCCAAAGCTGCTTTCCCAGCTTGATAAATGAGGGGCATTGTCTAAAGTAGGATTCTGTATGATCATTGCACTTATATTCTTAGCTTGAATCCCATATGGATCTGCATTTGTAAGATTTTCCAGCACTTGGAAGCTTTAGAGATTTAAAATGTACAAATACTCTCTCTGCTATTAAAGCTTCATATATAAAGAGTCAGCTGTATTTTAAAGAACTCATTAAGAAATTCTGTATTGGTTAAATAACATTCATCCTAATATCTCTGACAACCATTGAAAATACTGTTTTTTAAATTAATTTTAACCTATTTAGCAACCAGAGCTGCTTAGATTTTACCAAATACATAAATAAATAATAATAAAATAAAACAACGTAAAAAAAACTGTATATAAAACACTATCGCCTAGATTACGAGTCTTGCGTTAGCCTTAAAAAGCAGCGTTGAGAGGTCCCAACGCTGCTTTTTAATGCCCGCTGCTATTACGAGTCTGGCTCACTTTTCTTCTGCGACTCGAGCATACCGCAAATCCCCTTACGTCAATTGCGTATCCTATCTTTTTAATGGGATTTGCCTAATGCCGGTATTACGAGTCTTGGAGAAAGTGAGCGGTACACCCTCTCCTGTCAAGACTCCTACCACATTTAAAAGTCAGTAGTTAAGAGTTGTATGGGCTAACGCCGTAACATAAAACTCTTAACTAAAGTGCTAAAAAGTACACTAACACCCATAAACTACCTATTAACCCCTAAACCGAGCCCCCCCCCCACATCGCAAACACTTAAATAAAGTTTTTAACCCCTAATCTGCCGACCGGATATCGCCGCCACTTAAATAAATATATTAACCCCTAAACCGCTGCACTCCCGCCTCGCAAACACTAGTTTAATTTTATTAACCCCTAATCTGCCATCCCTAACATCGCCGACACCTACCTATATTTATTAACCCCTAATCTTCCGCCCCCAACGTCGCCACAACTATATTAAAGGTATTAACCCCTAAACCTAAGTCTAACCCTAACCCTAACACCCCCTAACTTAAATATAATTTAAATAAATATAAATAAAATTACTACAATTAATTAAATTATTCCTATTTAAAACTAAATACTTACCTATAAAATAAACCCTAAGCTAGCTACAATATAACTAATAGTTACATTGTAGCTATCTTAGGATTTATTTTTATTTTACAGGCAAGTTTGTATTTATTTTAACTAGGTACAATAGTTATTAAATAGTTATTAACTATTTAATAACTACCTAGCTAAAATAAATACAAATATACCTGTAAAATAAACCCTAACCTACAATAACACCTAACACTACACTATAATTAAATTAATTCCCTAAACTAACTACAATTAATTATAATTAAATTAAATAAACTAAAGTATGAAAAACAACAAAACACTAAATTACAGAAAATAAAAAAATAATTACATTTTTTTAAACTAATTACACCTACTCTAATCCCCCTAATAAAATAAAAAATACCCCCAAAATAATAAAATTCCCTACCCTACACTTAATTACAAATAGCCCTTAAAAGGGCCTTTTGCGGGGCATTGCCCCAAAGTAATCAGCTCTTTAACCTGTAAAAAAAAACAATACCCCCCAACATTAAAACCCACCACCCACACACCCAACCCTACTCTAAAACCCACCCAATCCCCCCTTAATAAAACCTAACCCTAACCCCTTAAAGATCACCCTACCTTGAGATGGCTTCACCCAGCCGGGCACAAGTGGTCCTCCAGAGGGGCCGAAGTCTTCATCCGATCCAGGCAGAAGAGGACATCCAGATGGCCAGAAGTCTTCATCCAGATGGCATCTTCTATCTTCATCCATCCGGAGCGAAGCGGGTCCATCTTCAATCCAGCCGACGTGGAGCATCCTCTTCAAACAAAGTCAAACTGAAGAATGAAGGTTCCTTTAAATGACGTCATCCAAGATGGCGTCCCTTCAATTCTGATTGGCTGATAGGATTCTATCAGCCAATCAGAATTAAGGTAGGAAAAATCCTATTGGCTGATGCAATCAGCCAATAGAATTGAGCTTGCATTCTATTGGCTGATTGGAACAGCCAATAGAATGCAAGCTCAATCTTATTGGCTGATTGCATCAGCCAATAGGATTGAACTTCAATTCTATTGGCGGATTGCATCAGCCAATAGGATTTTTCCTACCTTAATTCCGATTGGCTGATAGAATCCTATCAGCCAATCGGAATTGAAGGGATTCCATCTTGGATGACGTCATTTAAAGGAACCAACCCCCTCAGATTTATATCTACGATTACAAATCAGAGTGACCACATTTCCAACATAGTACACAAACACTGGCATGTCCTACAAGCAGATGAACAATTACAGTCAATCATTCCAGAAAAAACACTCTTTGCCTACAGAAGAGCAAACAGTCTCAGCAATTGCCTTATTACCAGTCATTTTGATAGGAATGCAAAGAAATCACCTCTATATAGAGAGTCGATTGCTTGTGGCAATTACAAAATATGCCAACATATGGTTAAGAAAAAAACCATAGTTGACAGGTTTCAGAATAAATGGACTATAAACAATCACATAACGTGCAAAAGCACTAATGTTATCTGCTGCGTATCATGTAATTGCAATTTATTCTATGTAGGTATGACTACTAGATGCTGGGGAAGGAGAACGACTGAACATCCAAGCAATATTAGGATAGCACGTAAAGATGTAGAAAAGGATAAAAAAATAACCAGTGTTGCCAGACATTTTTTACAATACCATGAAGGCAACACTAAAGCATTCAAATGTTGGGGACTGGAAACTTTGAGATCAGGTATCAGAGGGGAAAATACCGAACAGGCGTTATTAAAAAAAGAAGCAAGATGGATTTTCAGACTAAATACAGTCATGCCTCATGGCATGATTGAAAACAATAATTTCTGGGTTTATTTATAAGACTTTTGTGTTTTAGGAGTTATTTTGTACATACATAAAGTTCAGCCCTTTACATGGCTATTATATTGAATCTGTTGTAAGACATTCAACAGACATTCAGGGTGTTTTGGATTCTTCTTTGTAACAGATTAAACAGTTGTGATGATACAAGAGTCACATAAAATCTATCATATGACATAGTACTGCGAATACCACAATATGTCTAAATAAATGAAGATGTCACTTCTGTATATTTGAAAGATAACATAATAAACACTTATGAATAAGTCTGTATAGATACACACCATGTCTATAGAAACGTGAATACTGCAATATGCCTAAATGGTAATAAATGCAGATGTCAATATTTAAGAATGGGTAGATAATATAACTAGCAACTATGTACAAGTCTGCATAAACACACACAATGTCTATGATAAACCTATATTTGGATGTGCACCCTGAGTGGGTGAAAAAGTATCAGGTCTATGGTTAAATTAATTGCAGCACCCAATAATAAAGGGTTAATGGTAGATGGAATATACATACCAGATCCCTCAATAATGTGGCGCTTTTGAATTACAATTACATACACATAGAACCATCGTTTACGAAACTTTTACTGTGTTATTATTATTATCATTTATTTGTATAGCGCCACCAAATTCCGTAGCACTGGGTACAATGATAGGGGTATACAATGACAACATTTTGCTAAAACTACAAAACATAAAACTAAACAAATCTAGCACAGGAGGAAGAGGGCCCTGCTCTGAAGAGCTCACAGTCTACAGGTTTAGGGTGCAGAGACATAAGGTTGGGGTAGCTTGATAACATCAGTTGTAGTTGCAGTAGTGAGTCAGGTAGTTCATGTACTAGTTTTGTTCAGATGAGGGATGGAGAAGATATGATACGCCTCTCTGAATAGGTGAGTTTTAAACGAGTGTCTGAAGCTATACAAGGTTGGAGACAGTCTTATGAAGTGGGGTAGAGTGTTCCAGAGGACAGGAGCAGCACGTGCAAAGTCTTGGAGGCGGAAGTGGGACGTAGAGATAACAGGAGTGGAGAGATGTACTGTAGGTCAGAGGTTGATCGAAGAGGACGGGATGGGGAATATTTCACAATTAAGAGAGGAAATATAGTTGGGAGTTAGACTGTTTAGTGCTTTGTAAGTTAGGGTTAATACTTTAAACTGTATTCTGGAGTATATGGGGAGCCAGTGTAGAGACTGGCAGAGCGTAGTCGCTGATGTAGATCGGCGACTTAGGTGGATGAGTCTAGCAGAAGCATTCATAATAGATTGAAGGGAGGAGAGGCGGTGTTTTGGAAGGCCATTTAGGAGTTGGTTGCAATAATCAATGCATGACAAAATGAGGGAATGAATAAGTATTTTTGTCGTTTTTTGAGTAAGGAAGGGATGAATTCTGGAAATGTTGTGTAGGTGTGAACGGCAGGATTTGGTAAGCACTTGTATATGTGGGTTTAATGTGAGTCCTGAGTCTAGTGTGACCCCAAGACAGTGGACCTGGGGTGAGGTGTTGAGAATAGAGTCTCTAACTGTCAGAGAAATGTCAGGTGTTGGATGTCTCGAAGAGAGTGGGAATAAGAAGCAGCTCAGTTTTGGACAGATTGAGTTGGAGGTAGTGTGAAGACATCCAAGAGTATATTGCAGAGAGGCAGTTGGAAATCTGGTTGAGTAAAGAGGGAGAGATATCAGGAGAGGAAAGATAGATTTCGGTATCATCAGCATATAAGTGGTACTGGAATCCAAAGGAGGCTATAAGTTTTCCAAGGGAGGATGTATAGAGTCAGAAAATCAAGGGACACAAGACAGAGCCTTGCGGTACTCCAACTGAGAGAGGCATAGGATCGCAAGATATGTTGTTAAACTAAACTGAAAAGAGAGATATGAGGAAAACCAGGAGAGGGCTGTGTCTTGGATGCCAAATGAATGTAGTATTTTTAGGAGGAGAGGATGGTTGACTGTGTCAAAAGCAGCAGATAGGTCAAGAAGAATTAGTAAGGAGTAGTGGCCTTTTGCTTTAGCTGATAACAGGTCATTTGCTACTTTAGCAAGAGCAGTTTCTGAAGAGTGTTTAGGGCGGAAACCAGATTGTAATAGATCAATTAAGGAGTTAGTTGTGAGAAATTGAGTTAGCCGATTGTAGACCAGTTGTTCCAATAATTTTGAAGCAAAGGGAAGTAAGGAGACCGGTCAATAGTTAAAAGGGGTGGAGGGGTCAAGCGAGGGCTTTTTTAGGATTGGTATGATTGACACATGCTTAAATGCTTGAATGTATCCGGAAATGTGCCAGCGGTGAGAGATTGGTTAAAGAGATGAGATGGGGTAGGGGTTAGTGAAGCAGAGAGAGAGGCAATAAGTTGTGAAGGAATAGGGTCAAGTGGGCAGGTTGTGAGATGAGCCAAGGATAGGAGTACAGAGACTTCTTCCTCTGTTACATGGGGGAAGTAGCATAGAGTTTTGGTACTAGAAGGGGTGGGTAGGATTGCTGGGTTTGAAGGGTGTGAGGTGCAGATCTCTATTCTAATGGTGTCAATTTTATTTTTGAAGTGATCAGCAATAATCTGAGCATTGAGGTTGGTAGTGGGCGGGGTTGCAGGTGAATGTAGAAGGGAGTTAAAAGTTGAGAACAGCTTTCTGGGGTTGGATGCATGAGATGACACAAGGGAGGAAAAATAGAGTTGTTTGACCAGGCTGAGCACAGAGTTGTAGGATTTAAGGATGAATTTATAATCCCAGAAATCAGCACAAGTGTGTGATTTCCTCCACTGCCGTTCAGCAGCCCGTGTTGATTTTAGTGCCGAATTATACTGTAAAGCAACAAGGTTTGGGCAAGAGAGGGATGAAATGTCAGAGAGCAGAGGATTCAGTTGGAAAAGTCTATGAGATCCAAGTCCAAGACCTGTGTTAAAGTATAGATCATATTGTTACAGAGGTATTATCTGTCTGCATTTGTATTTTATGACAAATAACCGCTATACAATGTAAGAAAACAGTAAATAGTTAAAAACTTGTTGGTGTGCACTTTCAAAGATATTGTTCATATATAAGACTCATATTTAACCTCTGTTACTCACTAACCGATTTACGGCAATTAATAACAAAGAGTTAGCAGGAAGGCATGTTGTACTGAGCATGGTTGATTGACTGCAGAGGATTATTACACGGTCCAATCACTCTGTACTCAGGTCTTAAGAAACATCAGTAGAGAAGAATAGTTATTACTGGCCGATTAAGGGGCGTGTATGAAAAATGACTTCTGATTGGTCCAATATTGGCAAAGATGAGTTTAAAAAGAGGCGAGTCTCTGGCATTCGGCTTGTTAAAAATATCTTCAGTCACATTGAGAAAGGCCGAGGTGTAACGGCCGAAATGCTTTTGTGCAATATATTAGAGAATTATTTATATTTATTTTACCATATTCTATCCCAGAAGGCTGTGTTCAGCTACCCCTGGCACCTAAAGCCGTCGATTCCAGCTATCGGGCAGGAATACAGGGGGGTAGCCCATAGCGGTTCTGGTTTTAGTTTTTTGGAGGTTCTTAAGGTGGTGGTAGCTATTGATGATGTAAATATCACCTACATTTTTAATTGTAATGAATAAAGTTTAATTTTAAACATGATGTATCGTATTATATAGCTGATTCAATACAGAATATTTATATGTATACCTCTATACAGGAATGAGTTCTCACTAATCCCTTCTTATCCCCTTCCCTTTTCCTTTATCCTGTAATTGAACAACCCTAACCCTGACACATATTTGTCCCTATTTTTTATTTTGTTTTCTTATCATTTTTGCTGATGCCAAACAATGAATACTTTGTTAACATAATAAAACAATAAGGAAAGTGGTGGCTGGAGTTTGACCACTGTAAAACAGTTGCAACAAACACGGTGTTATTCTGTTCTTATAATGTTTGGAGTCTGCTGATATTAATCTGTTAAAAGATTGTAGCAAAATGTTGTCATTATGTTACCTGTTCATTTAAATGTTTTTCATATAAGTATAAAAGTTTTTTTCTTCTTCATCGATTTCTGCGTATTGCTCTCCGCATTCAGCGAGGTCTGTCGGGCCTGATCCTCACTGTCGGATCAGGTCAAACAGACCTTTGTTAAATAGGCCCCATAATATGTACAATGCATGTTACAATACTAACATACAATACTGAGTTTGTTATATGGTTATTTCAGAAATTGAATTCCATTTCAGGCTTAGAAAACTCTAGCAAAGATTTTAGTAGATACACAACTTTTTCAGATAGGAAATTAGAGACAAAAATGAAAATTTAACAAGGACAATACATTTTAGTAGACCAAATTATTGTTTTAGTTTAACTATGCTGGTTTATCTGATAAACTTAATAAAAAATATAAAACCAACTTACAAAATAAATCAATAAATAATGATATTAGATGCCATGGTAGGTCTTAATGGAGAGGGGAATATAATTTAAACACTGCTACTCTAAATGGACAATAAAGCTTATTCTGGCACCACTGAGAAGCAAGGCATTCTGGGTATGGATAGTCAATGCTGTGGCACACATAAAAAATGCATAATTTTGAATTCCAGCTATCATTAGAGCAACCTGTTCATAGAGGACTCATTTTAGGCTTAGAAGTGTATTTTTCCTCACAAGAATATATGCTGTGTTGCAGGTTTATTCTTCAGAATGCAAAAAACAGAGCCCTTTGAGGTTTCTCTTCTAACTCTGCTCTGGAAGTTCTAAGATTCATGATACTTAAATCACAGCAGAGGTCAAGTGGACACACAGTTTGATGCTGGCTATTATACAACTCTAAATAGAAGCTAAATAAATTTAGGGCTAGTGTGCTAATCAGTTGCTTGGAAAATGCATGTGGTTTCATTGTGCTAATGTTTTTATTATAGCATTTTTCTGAAGTAGAACATTATGCAGATGACAGTCATTTTTCAATTTCTTTTTTCTTATAAGGTTTAGTATAAAGTAAAAGTATATATTTTACACACTTAGACAATGAAGGTGGTGTTATTGATATATATACTGTATATATATATATATATATATATATATATATATATATATATATATATATATATATCAATTAAGAACTGTTTTTAAAAGGGACATAACAGTTTGTGATTTATTCAAATACTTTTACAGCTTTTTGCAAATGAGATTGATCCCCTGCCAATGCCAACAACGGTTCAGGGGTGCTAAGATTCCTCATGCAGAAAAAATGCCCAAACCCCCCCTTTTTATTTTTTACTTTTATTTATATCCAATAATGAGTACAAATATACAAAATGCATATCACCTCGCCACTCTGTGCGAGGATAATTAATTTAAAGGGATATGAAACCCAAATTTGTTCTTTCATGACTCAGCAAGAGCATGCATTTTTAAGCAAATTTCTAATTTACTCCTATTATCTTTATTTGAAAAGCATGACTGTAAGCTTAGGAGACGACACATATTTGGTTCAGAACCCTGGGTAGTGCTTGCTGATTGGTGGCTACATTTAGCTACCAATCAGCAAGCATTACCCAGGTGCTAAACAAAAAATGGGCTGGCTCCTAAGCTTACATCCTTGCTTTTGAAATAAAGATACCAAGAGAACAAAGAAAAATTGATAATAGGAGTAAATAAGAAAGTTGCTCAAAATTGCACGCTCTGTATAAATCATGAAATAACAAAATTTAGGTTTCATATCCCTTTAAGCAGCTTTTAACAAGTAAAAAACAATAAAAAATAAGGTGTGTAACCACATTGTTGCCGGTTTATTATTTTAGTAATCCAACTTAAACAAACCAAACTAGTTAAACCAAACAAGAAAAGTTGCTTTGTGGTACATGTACTGCAGTGTTTTATGATTGTAAATGTATACCCTTCAGGATCTAAAAACGATTGTAACAAATCTTGAGAAAATTCCACTGCAAACCATATTTTAGACTTACCAAAAATGCCTAGATATTTTATAATGCTATAACCATGAGGTAACGATGGTAGTTGGCTTATCCTAATACAAAAACAGTGAGAGCAGCTATAGGAATTACATGAATTTTAACATAGAGGTGGATATAATAAACTTATCAGCCAAGGTATGGTACCAAGATAGTGTGGTGTAGAGAGTATTTTAAAAGATCTGCATATGTATGGTTTTCCAAGGCTTAAAAGAAGACAGTATATCAGAACGTAAACGCTCTCTGTTCCGCTTAAACTTAAATAAATCAAAATAAACTAAGCAGAGACAATTGCATAGTAGGACATATAATCCAATGTTTTGTGAATGGAAACACATACTCAGTCAATGTGAAAAAAACTGTAATGGATCTTAGGAGTATTGCACTAATTTTGTAATATTATAGCCTCGATAATGGCAGTTGGTTTATCTTAATAAAAGCAATGAAAGTACCTACAATACTTGTATGGATTTTACCTGAAGAAGGGGGAAATACATTTTTTTTACACGCTCTCTGTCCTGTTTAACCTTTAACCTGCAAAAAAAAGCGCTGATATGGAACAAAATGTGAAATATAGTAGGCTATCAACAGTTCCATAACATATGGCCTCATATGGAATTTTCTGAAAAAACAAGTTAAATACATCCTGGGGAGCTGAACTTAAAGGGATACAAAACCCCATTGTTTAGCAACTTTCTAATTTACTCCTATTATCAATTTGTCTTTGTTCTCTTGCTATCTTAATTTGAAAAAGCAGGAATCTAAGGAGCTGGCCCATTTTTGGTTCAGAACCTGGGTTGTGCTTGATGATTGGTGGCTAAATGTAGCCACCAATCAGCAAGCGCTATCCAGGGTGCTATCCCACCAGAACAATAAATCCTAACTGCAACCACCCCATCGCTTAGGTGACCCCATTTGCCTGTTAACTGTATTAAACTTTCTCGACAAACAGTATTACATCATCCTAATTAACCCTAACCAAAATTCACTCAATACATCATCAACTTTTTTAAAATAAGAACATTAAAATCTTTTAACTATTTTGTCATTTAAAAGGATATTAAACACCTCAAGATATTAATATAAATGGTTTTAATTACAAGTATTATTTTCTTCTCCTTCCCTGTAATTTAATTCTGAATATTGTGGGCTTTCCAATTCCTGTTAAACATGGAAGTTTAGACACAGCAATATTCTACACAGTCATTGGTTGCCCACTCTAATAAGCTATTTATAACCATTCCCAATTAGACCTCAGCAGAAAAGGTACAATATGGCAGCACTTACTGCTTTATGGACATTAAATTGTTACTCCTTTTTAAAAAAAAATTAAATTAAAAAGCTAATATAATTTTGAAAAATACATGTACAAATTATTATCAAGTTAATCTTTACATTGAATACAACATTCAAGCAATGATTTATTTGGTGTTTAATGTCCCTTTAAAGCGTGCTACTGCATACTCACCCATCACAGGAAAAAAGTACCTCTCAGTGCAGCCCTCAGTGACCCACCAAACCAGGGTATCCTTTCTCTCTGAGATTCCTCACTACAAGAACTTGAATAACATATTTTTCCTATTCTATTTCTTAGTACAGCAATGTCTTCAATCAATCAATCAAATAATAATTATTAATTAATGCCCACTGTCCTAAAAATCTGCTTGTTCTTGTCACTCTAATACAAAAAAATAAAAAATAAATAAGTACATTCATTAATTAAAAGGCTAAACATCTGTATCCTGCATGTCCTTAGCACTGTCATTCTTAGAACAGAAGAGCATCCCATTATCAATATTTGCATAAGACATATTTCAATTAAAATATTGAGTCATTGAGGGAACAGGGTGCTTAGGGGCTGGGGTGCCAGTGCTTATTACTCATAACATGAGTTTTTGTTTAAATATTTCAGCTAATTACAAATGGACCTTAGTGATGGTTGACATGGCCACAAGGGAGCCATTAATGTTACCACCTATGAAAAAGAGATATCCCAGCTTGATTGTAATGTTTGCAAATGGGAGTTCATATATATAAAAAAAAGGATAACTGACTAATTTTCTTTATTGCCGCACCATTTATTTTTACAGAATTTGAGATATTGCATTATGTTTATGAATAAACTACTTAAATAATAGCAACTTATATATTAAAACTATGAGATTTGCTTTCTCAGGATGCCAAAGAAATACAGTTATTATGCATGTATAGCTCACATCTCTAATGCAAACATAAATATATATAGGCTTCCATTACATATGCAGCGTCGCCCGCAAAATCCTCTGCAGCTAGATTTTATGCGATTTTGGTATTACATATACGGCGTAGCATACAAGTTATGCACGTATATTTCACCCTTCGGATGTATTTTTTTAAGCTATAGACTAACATAGAACAGCCGTGCAATTTGGTATCCAATATCCAGCACAAGGACTTACGTGGCAAAAATTGAGAAATATTACTCCATTTTTACCTCGCCATAAAAAGCAGCCACAGCAAGCCTTGAGTATGGGAGCACCGTAACTCCCGAAAATGCCTGCAAAAAATAAACTAACACCTAACGCATGCGCAATGTCTATCTACCTGTCAACCGTAATCCCCCACCGCAATAACTAATAAAGTCTATTAACCCCTAAACCACCATAGCCCACAACGCAATAAACCTAACCCCTAACCTAACCCCCCCTAACCTACCCCCCCAACCTAACACCCCCTAAATGAACTAAAATTACCTAATTTACAAAATACTAACGTTACTATTAAATTTAAATTAAACTAACACTACTTAAAAAATAAAAATAAACTAAGTATAAATAGGGGTTTTACGTGTCGGGCTTATTTTTGGGAGGCGTGTTAGACTTTTACGGGAGATTTGTTATTTTCTTTACTTTTCTTAGGCGCCGGCAGTTTCTAAAGTGCCGTAATTCACTGGCGACTCCAGAAACCTGTATTTACGCTCATTTCTGGACATTGCTAGTTTATCAGACTTACGGCACTTAGGAAATGCCGGCGCCTTATATGTAATACCCCGATGTGCGAGGTGAAATTACGGGCGGCACGGGTTCCCACGCTTGCACCGAAACCTGCGCCGTATATTTGATCGCGCCCATAGTTTGTAATTCCTCCATTTATGTATATACTGTTTAAAAAAATAAAAATAAATGTTATACATATATACAGTATATATATATATATATATATATATATATATATATATATATATATATATATATATATATGTATATGAAAGAAAATAAAAACCATATAGCAGTACTTAAATAAAAACCATATAGCAGTACTTAGATGCTAAATTCAGTCTGTAATCTAGAGCTAATTACATTTAAAGACCAGCTTATTGAAATGCAGCATCAATAGGGACTCTGCATATCATTTTATCTGTATCCAGGTGATTGTCTCCTAGACATCTGAACTGCTTTAGGAACAGTGATGTGTATTCAGCATCTAAATCCAGGTTAAAAAACAAAGCCCAGAAAAAAGATGGGCATGACATGAGACTGATTTCTTAACAAACAACAGCTTTATTTAACATCTGTACCAAGTAACAAATATTCAGATGAAATTTGTTAAAATTCCAAACACATTGGGAAATGTTAGCAAATGCAAATTTGTAATCTGCTAGTAAAATATACTAAAAATGTTCTCAAATAGCTAGGCAATTAACTTTCTTTCGCCTAGATTTAGAGTTCTGCGTTAGCCTTAAAAAGCAGCGTTAAGGGGTCCTAATGCTGCTTTTTAAGGCCCGCTGGTATTTAGAGTCAGGCAGGAAAGGGTCTACCGCTCACTTTTTTTCCGTGACTCGAGGCTACCGCAATTTCTATTACGTGAATTGCGTATCCTATCTTTTCTATGGGATTTGCCTAACGCCGGTATTACAAGTCTTGGAGAAAGTGAGCGGTACAGCCTCTACCGCCAAGACTCCAACCACAAAAAAAGTCAGTAGTTAAGAGTTTTATGGGCTAACACCGGAACATAAAGCTCTTAACTACAGTGCTATAAAGTACACTAACACCCATAAACTACCTATGAACCCCTAAACCGAGGCCCCCTCACATCGCAAACACTATATTAAAAATTATTTAACCCCCAATCTGCCGACCGGACATCGCCGCCACCTACATTATAGCTAGGAACCCCTAATCTGCTGTCCCTAACATCGCCGAAACCTACATTATATTTATTAAACCCTAATCTGCCCTCCCTAACATCGCCTCCACCTACCTACAATTATTAACCCCTAATCTGCCACCCCCAACGTCGCCGCTACTATAATAAAGTTATTAACCCCTAAACCTAAGTCTAACCCTAACCCTAACACCCCCCTAACTTAAATATAATTTAAATAAAACAAACTAAAATTACTATCATTAAATAAATTAATCCTATTTAAAACTAAATACTTACCTATAAAATAAACGCTAATATAGCTACAATATAACTAATAGTTACATTGTAGCTATTTTAGGATTTATATTTATTTTACAGGCAACTTTGTATTTATTTTAACTAGGTACAATAGCTATTAAATAGTTAATAACTATTTAATAGCTACCTAGTTAAAATAATTACAAAATTACCTGTAAAATAAATCCTAACCTAAGTTACAAATACACCTAACACTACACTATCAATAAATTAATTAAATAAATTACCTACAATTATCTAAACTAAAATACAATTCAATAAACTAAACTATAATACAAAAAAACAAACACTAAATTACAAAAAATAAAAAATATTACAAGAATGTTAATCTAATTACACCTAATCTAAACCCTCTAATAAAATAAAATAGCCCCCCAAAATAATAAAATGCCCTACCCTATACTAAATTACAAAGTAATCAGCTCTTTTACCAGCCCTTAAAAGGGCTTTCTGCGGGGCATTGCCCCAAAGTAATCAGCTCTTTTACCTGTTAAAGAAAATACAATCCCCCCCAACATTGCAACAAACCACCCACACACCCCTACTCTAAACCCACCTGATCCCCCCTTAAAAAAAAACTAACACTACTCCCCAGAAGATCACCCTACCAGAGCCGTCTTCAGCCAGCCGGCCACCGATGGGCCAGAAGTGGACATCCGGAGCGGCAGAAGTCTTCATCCGATCGGGGCAGAAGAGGTCCTCCAAGCGGGAGATGTCTTCATCCAAGTGGCATCTTCTATCTTCAGTCAACCGGAGCGGAGCCATCTTGAATCCAGCCGACACAGAGCCATCCTCTTCTTCCGATGTCCTAAGGCCGAATGAAGGTTCCTTTAAATGACGTCATCCAAGATGGCGTCCTTCGAATTCCAATTGGCTGATAGGATTCTATTGTATTGAGGGTTGAAGTGGAGCTAAATTTGGCTCAACGCTCACTTTTCTGAGGCTAACGCAGCCATTCAGAAAACCCGTAATACCAGCGTTGTCTTAAGGGTGCGCTGGAAAAAAAAGGAAGTCTTTACCGACAAAACTCCAAATCTAGGCAATTGTCTTTTAAATACCAACACAACAATACAACTAGAGCTTTGGAGGAAGTTTGTTATTTTAAGAAAAATATTCTTCATAAAATTTGTGATTTTTTTTTCATTATTAAAATGTCTCATTTTTGGAATTGACCTCGCACTCTATTGGCTCATCCAATCAGCCAATCGGATTGAACTTCAATCCGATTGGCTGATTAAATCAACCAATCGGATTTTTCCTACCTTAATTCCGATTGGCTGATAGAATCCTATCAGCCAATCGGAATTCGAGGGGCGCCATCTTGAATGATGGATGATGTAATTTAAAGGAACCTTCATTCGGCCTTAGGACATCAGAAGAAGAGGATGGCTCTGTGCCGGCTGGATTCAAGATGGCTCCGCTCCGGTTGATTGAAGATAGAAGATGCTGCTTGGATGAAGACATCTGCCACTTGGAGGACCTCTTCTGCCCCGATTGGATGAAGACTTCTGCCGCTCTGGATGTCCACTTCTGGCCCATCGGTGGCCGGCTGGCTGAAGACGGCTCTGGTAGGGTGATCTTCAGGGGAGTAGTGTTAGGTTTTTTTAAGGGGGGATCGAGTGGGTTTAGAGTAGGGGTGTGTGGGTGGTGGGTTGTAATGTTGGGGGGGGATTGTATTTTTTTTTACAGGTAAAAGAGCTGATTACTTTTGGGCAATGTCCCACAAAAAGCCCTTTTAAGGGCTGGTAAAAGAGCTGATTACTTTGTAATTTAGTATAGGGTAGGGCATTTTATTATTTTGGGGGGCTTTTTTATTTTATTAGGGGGGTTAGATTAGGTGTAATTAGATTAAAATTCTTGTAATATTTTTTTATTTTTTGTAATTTAGTGTTTTTTTTTTTTTGTATTATATTTTAGTTTATTGAATTGTATTTTAGTTTAGATAATTGTAGTTAATTTATTTAATTAATTTATTGATAGTGTAGTGTTAGGTGTATTTGTAACTTAGGTTAGGATTTATTTTACAGGTAATTTTGTAATTATTTAAACTAGGTAGGTATTAAATAGTTGTTAACTATTTAATAGCTATTGTACCTAGTTAAAATAAATACAAAGTTGCCTGTAAAATAAATATAAATCCTAAAATTGCTGCAATGTAACTAATAGTTAAATTGTAGCTATATTAGGGTTTATTTTATAGGTAAGTATTTAGTTTTAAATAGGATTAATTTATTTAATTATAGTAATTTTAGTTTGTTTTATTTAAATTATATTTAATTTAGGGGGGGCGTTTAGGGTTAGGGTTAGACTTAGGTATAGGGGTTAATAACTTTATTATAGTAGTGGTGACGTTGGGGCCGGGATATTAGGGGTTAATAATTGTAGGTAGGAGGCGGCAATGTTAGGGAGGGCAGATTAGGGGTTAATACAATTTATTATAGTGTTTGCGAGGCGGGAGTGCAGCGGTTTAGGGGTTAATACATTTATTATAGTGGCAGCGATGTCCGGTCGGCAGATTAGGGGTTAATAAGTGTAGGTAAGTGGCGGCAACGTTGGGGAGGGACAGATTAGGGGTTAATAAAAATAATATAGGTGTCGGCGATGTTAGGGACAGCAGATTAGGAGTTCATAGCTATAATGTAGGTTGCGGCGGTGTCCGGAGCGGCAGATTAGGGGTTAATAATATAATGTAGGTGTCAGCTATAGCGGGGCAGCAGATTAGGGGTTAATAAGTGTAAGGTTAGGGGTGTTTAGACTCAGGGTTCATGTTAGGGTGTTAGGTGTAGACTTAGAAAGTGTTTGCCCATAGGAAACAATGGGGCTGCGTTAGGAGCTGAACGCTGATTTTTTGCAGGTGTTAGGTTTTTTGTAGCCAGCTCAGCTCCATTTTTTCCTATGGGGACATCGTGCACGAGCACGTTTTTCCAGCTTACCGCTACCGTAAGCAACGCTGGTATTGAGGGTTGAAGTCGAGCTAAATTTGGCTCAACGCTCACTTTTCTGAGGCTAACGCAGTCATTCAGAAAACCCGTAATACCAGTGTTGTCTTAAGGGTGCGCTGGAAAAAAAAGGCTTGTTAGCAACGCAAGTCTTTACCGACAAAACTCCAAATCTAGGCGATTGTCTTTTAAATACCAACACAACAATACAACTAGAGCTTTGGAGGAAGTTTGTTATTTTAAGAAAAATATTCTTCATAAAATTTGTGATTTTTTTTTCATTATTAAAATGTCTCATTTTTGGGAAGGGGTCACTATATGATAGGTATGGAATTTATTCAGCTGTTGGAACCAGAGAAGTGGCATGGGAATATTAGTGCTGACCTTTACATTTAATCTCCACTGTTTAATGAGAACATGGGTTAATAAAAGGGATATCAAATCCAACATTTTTCTTTCAAGATTTAGATAGAGCATGCAATGTTAAAGGGCCCTTTTATATTTAAAAAATTGACATGCTCTAATCTGTTACAGCTAGTCATTTTCTGCCTATCAACCTTGGTCTACTGTAATTTTAACCCCCGCAAAGGGGTTAAACATAAAGCAGATGTTCTGCTTGGGACCCACAGTGCATTTCTGGTCCCGTGCTGAAACCGCCACAGATCAGTAGCGTCAGTTGCACATCTAAATTGTTCGACTAGCACTGCTGATTGGATAACCGTCGGGTTGAGAATTGCACTGTGGGTCCCGAGCGGAACATCAACTGTGTGTTTAACCTCTTTGCAAGGGTTAAATAGACAGTAGACCAGGGTCAATAGTCAGTAAATTGCATACTCTAATTGATTACAGCATATCATTTTTTGGACTATAATGGCCCTTTAAACAGCATTCTGTTTGACTTCTTTTATAGAATTTGCTTAATTCTCTTTGTATCCTTTGTTAAAAAGCATACCTACGTAGGCTCAGGAGCAGCAGTGTACTACTGGGAGCTTATTGGTGACTGCACATATAAGCTTACCATGATTGTCTGACCTGATGTTTTCAGATAGCTCCCAGTAGTGCATTGCTGTACTTTAAAAAAATTTAAAAATACCAAAGTTATTTTGAAAATGGTTTGGTCTATCTGAACTATCAATTTTTTTTAGTTTTATGTCCCTTTAATGTGTTCACGAACTAGATTACAATTTTTAAAGGGACACTGAACCCAAATTATTTTCTTTTGTGATTCAGATAGAGCATGCAATTTTAAGCAACTTTCTAATTTACTCCTATTATCAAATTTTATTCATTCTCTTTGTATGTTTATTTGAAAAGCAAGAATGTAAGTTTAGATGCCGGCCCATTTTTGGTGAACAACCTGAGTTGTCCTTGCTGATTGGACAACACCAATAAAAACTTGCTGTCCATGGTTCTTAACCAAAAATTTGCTGGCTCCTTAGCTTAGATTCCTTCTTTTTCAAATAAAGATAGCAAAACAAAGAAAAATTGATAATAGAAGTAAATTAGAAAGTTGCTTAAAATTGCATGCTCTGTCTGAATCACAAAAGAAAACATGGGGGTTCAGTGTCCCTTTAAGGTAAGCAAAACAAATGTAAATTGATAGAAATGTGTGAGTGTGTTTTGGGGTAGGGGGGGAGTTCCCCCCTCAGGTGGGTATAACTTTTCTTTTAAACTTTGCTATAAACTTTAATAATTTATTGTATCCTCTTTTCATGTAATTTAATTCTGAAAATTGTGGGCTTTTTAATGCAAAAGTGCAGACTCTAGACATAACACTGCTATATTCCACTCAGTCATTTGTTGCACACTCTAGAGCCCCATTTATAACTGTCCTTAATTTGCTTTAAATAAATAATTCTATCTAGCATTAATTTAGTGTTTAATGTCCCTTTAAGTATATTTGGTGAATTTCATCCGATCCACAGCAATTTGATTATGCTTCCCAATTCCTGTATATTTTTATATCATAATTTATTTTTGTCATATACCCAGAAGCTAGTGCATTTCTAGTAGTACGAAGGAAGTCTTTGGGGAATAACTGTTATCTTATTGATTCCTGCTTGATGAAATGCCCAGATACTTCTGAAAGGCTGTCTAAAGATATTTTTTAGTGGAAATAAAAAGGTATCATTGTATATGGCAAATTGTGCATAGGCAGTTTATTTCCAATACACTAGTAGAAAATAATGATGTGACAGAGGAAGTGATAGGAAAGGGGAACACAAGAAAACTTGAGTAATGGATGATATAAGTGAGCTCTATAAGATGTTAAAATGATACAGATAGTGAATATCCACACTTTGCATGAGATACATCTGGTACTATTTTTAGTTCTGTATACGAAATCAGGAAACTTTGATGTATAGGTCCCAAAGAGGCACTTACTCTTACGTTTATGGCCAATGAATCATTGTCACTGTCAACATATACAAATGCTGTTTTGTTTTTTATCAAATCAATTTTAAGCCATTTATTAGTATGTGACCTTTGTTGACAACAGGGACTACTTTATTACCTCTTAGAAAAGCAAGTTTTGTGTGAACAAACTGGAGCTTTGGGATTTATTAATGTGCGACAAGGAAATTGACTTACACAACATTCTGCACTCATAGCAATACTGCCACCATAACATTATGATACTTACAGGTTGGCTATTGTAGAAATTAGTCATTTATCTTTATTTTTATTTAACAAATGAGCGATCTTCTGTTTACTAACATTATAATAGCCCTTTTGATTGCACTGTGTACTGCAACTCTTGTGGAAAATTGTTTATTGATGTACTGTTCTATATTGGAGCAGAGTTCTTTTACATGAAATGACTATTAATTCAGATAACTAACTGTGAACTCACTATTAGGGTTAAAAGTTTCTGATTTGAGGGACTTTCAAAAGTAATTGTCTTAATTTACATGTTTAGTTAGGAGATTCAATGTTCCTTCCCCCAGCTACCAATAACCCTGCTGACATTTTGTCTAAATCAATAGAGTACCCTCCTTGGTTGCAATATTTTAGTTCATCTTAAACTGAGTTTTAATGTAGATTGTCATCCTGCATAATGGATTCAAAAGCAATAATTATAACTTGAGTCTTTTGAAAACTGACCTTATATATTGCTAATATTGCTTCTCCGGCCCTTAGCCTAGTCTGTTTAGAGTCACCATGGCAACATAGCAACACAAGAATAACATTTCTTAACTGACTGTGCTATTAATGTCACTAAAATTTCTCACCTTTTTTATAATTCTATTATAACATATACTTATCGATTACCTTGCATTTATTATCAAACCTTTATTACTTTGTGTTTCTCATTTGACTAACTAACAGCCTTACTACCTGGAAATGACCCCTTGGACAGACCGTATATCACAGATAAGCTGCATAGACAGTGGGATGCCAGGCATCCATTCGAGACTGCCTACATAGCGACCATTTCCTCTAAGCATTCACACATCTTTACTGGTAACACACAAACACAAAATATGCCATCTCTATCTATTCAAATAACAACAGCAGCCAGAACTGCATCCCGTCACAGGCCTAGGTCCAAATCCTGTAGTAGGCCCAAAGCTGATGAGGTGCAATTGTGGGACCCCCTCGCAGAGATGAGATCTTCCACCTGTCTCCTAGAATGACTGGATGGTCTGCAGGGGAAGCAGGTAGCTGAGCTAGGTTATCAGACGGTCATCTCTGTGGCTATTGTATCATCTCCCTAAACAATAGATATCTTCATCTTTTTGCTGCAATGAGAAACACAAATCATTAGCAATTTCCAGACAATTAGGCACATCAGAATTAATCCTATCACTATCACTATGGGTTTTAAAAGATTTGTAAGCATATTGTTAAACCAGGTTCCAATGGATCCAATCCAGGAGAATGGGTTCCATCCCTCCTTAGATATATCTCTAGAATTTTGTTGTAACTCTTTTACTTTGTTCATGTGTGCCTCTATGGGGTAATGGGAATCCTCCAGCGCGGTGCAACATTCTGAGCCAATAATAGCACATGTCCCCTAAGGATGTTTCACACACTGAAATATTTGAGTGTGTTCTTATGGTTTGTACAACTCTTCCTATGGTACAGTTACCCCATGCTCCCATGGGAAGCCATGAGTAGGTGTTGTTACCACAAATGTGATAGACTCCTTGTTTCAAAACCCTTGGAATCATCTTTCCATGTTTTCCCAGCCATAGTTGAAACCATACCATATTGTGATATAACTGAGTTTGACAGATCGAGTCATCATTGTCTGTCTGTTCAGGACAGGCACACCTGAGGGCACACAACGCTTTTAACGTTGAACAAAAACATACACTGTTACAATCAGCATTTACTGTATCACATGGCGCTTTGTTAGGTTCCATGTTAAATGTTAAGGTACCATTTCTACAATCTGTTTCCACCGCTTATACCTTGGGCAAACTGACTATACGACCCTTTATGTTGGCTATGTGGATGACATACATTGGCCCTAGCAAGTTCTAAGTATATACCTTGATCTGAGAGAGTAGTATCAATGAGTTGCAGTAGTCGATCTCGTAAAAGAAAGTCTTTATTTAACAATGCGTTAAAAAAATAATCCAAGAGGTACACGAAGCAGCATCCACAATCACAGTATCTGCTAACATGTTTCGGCCTTCAGGCCGTAATCATAGCTGTAATACTTAACACCTGTACCCTTTAAAAAGGAACAGAGCTACCTTGATTGGTCTAAAAACAAAGGTGTGATCAAAGATGCAAATCCCTTATTATAGTATATCTAAGGTGCTATCACAATTCAAGTCCCTACAAACTGAGAGCTGCACTATCTTTGAATAAATGAACAAATGTAAAGAGTCACTTAATAGTGACCGTAAAAGACCTTAATCTATAGTGAGTATAATCAATAATAATAATGTATAATGCGAGTAACATATTTTTGTATAAAAATGTATCAAACAATGCATGAGTTAAAATACAGATGGACGGGGGTTACTCAAACATAAATTCATTTGTGGTCATTAATTATTCGTATTCCCACTGGAAAGAGAGAATAGAGAAATATCAGTATACTAAGTATAAAGGATATTTATATAACAGGAATCACACATATATATATACTTAAAATTGGACATCTAAATAGATACTCAATAAACTCAATAAAAAGAGAAAATAGATGTGTTAGGTGTCTTAATGGCTGAGGATCATATATACTTCTCTATATAGGGTATATATTTTAGTCTTATATAAACTTAACCTAATGCTTAGCACAAAAAAGAGGGTATATGTATATATATACGATTCACAATATTCATATCCTATACTTCTCTACATACTTGCATTAATTTGATGAACTATTTGTAAAGGTCTAACCTTTACCTAGATAGAAGAATGCATGACAGGGCAAAAGGGGGGAAATCTATGTCAATTTGATTACAATATATCTCACAGACTGGTATGTTTATTTTGTTGCATTTCATATTATTTGATATCATTATACTCTATTCAATCTAGTTCAATCTAATCCAATCCAACCCAACACAAGTCAAATTGGACCAGACCAGACCAAACCAAACCAAACCAAATGTACAACTGCTGGGGAAGAGGGAAAGGGACTGTTCATTGCTGCCAATGGTTGATGAGGTCATATTCGGAATTCAATCCTTTTGGTACCCTTGTTTGCAATTTGAATATCCAGTACATTTCCCTCTTCCCCAGCAGACGATCCCTGTCTCCTCCTCTAGAGATCTGAGAGAGCATTAGGAACAGAGTGATTTATATCTATTTGAACATCATAGCTGTAATCTGTCACAGAATGAAATCACTCATTGAGATTGGTACACCTATTAATGGGATTCCTTTATGATTGGCAGGAACATGAGTGCATATCCAGTAGTCTGTGGCATTCAGCTGCTTGGTGGTCTGTTGGTGTAAAAGCCAGATGGAATTTGTCCGTTTGTCGCCCTTCACTGGTGCATAGAGGTATAAAACAGAAAGACAAGGACAAAGAGAAAAGGAGGACAGTATATGCATTTTGGTAGTTTGTTAACCCTCTTCATCCCCAGTGACCTCACCCTTTTGATACAGGTTCTTATCACTGACCTGTAAGTTCACCTTCTTACAGGGGGAGGCATGTATCCAGTTTGGTTTCCTTTCCACTTTGACTGAGGTGGGTGTGGTCAGTAACATCTGGTATGGGCCGTCTAGGTGTCTCCTCACATATCTTCTTATCACCACCCAATCTCCAGGGTGCAGGGGGTGAGTTCCAGTTATTTCTTCTGGATCTGGTAATGAAGAGAACATTTTTCCATGCAAATTAGTTTCTCATGCAGCTGGACAACATAATAAGTTAGAGAAGCATACTGCCCATGTAATTCTTGCGGAAAGAAAAGGCCTGTTAGTGGTGGTCTACCAAACAAAATTTCAAATGGCGAAAGGCCATGCTTTCCCTTTGGGGTGTGTCTTACTGCAAAGAGGGCTAAAGGTAAGCGTTGCACCCAAATAAGTTTTGTCTGCTCACAGATCTTGGCTATTTTATTTTTTAAAACACAATTTGCTCTCTCTACTTTCCCAGATGATTATATTTAGCACAGATCATACATTTCTTGTACCATTCAGTTGCAAATTGTGAGAAACCTGGTGCAAACCAAAATTTATTAACACTTGCAATCATTCCCCCTTTGGAAACATGGGAAGGGAGATGAGATAGACTGGCTAAAATGGGATATAGCACTGGAGGTGCACATAATCCACCATCTCCATGTTTCCAAACCTCATTCTCCAGTTTGCAGTTAGGGAACCTGTTTGGTTTTGAAGGGTTTTTAAAACATCCATTGTCAAATTCTCCAAAGTTTCAGAGGACTGTTGCAGTATCATGAGAGCTGCCTTCTTGGCTGCTTTATTTACCCTGTTGTTACCCATAGTGATAGGATCTATTGCTTGCTGATGTGCCTGGGATTTTCATAACAGCTTCTGATCTTTTGAGAATGCTGCTGTCTGCTCCAGTGTCCACCAAACACTCCAAAGAATGGTATGGCATGTCAGAGAGGGTCAGGCGCACAAAAGCATAACCCCCTCTGCTCTCAGATATTATTGGTAGCACTGAAAGCCCAGCCCATCAATTGTTCTCCTGTCTTCCCCGTTTTGGAGCTGTGCAGTCTCTTGCAAAATGACCCAGTTTGTCACATTTATAGCATTTGGCTTTTCTGGGTTCCCCTTATTTGTCCCTCTAAACTGTTTCCATTGGGGTTTCCCAGGGGCACTCACTAGCATTACCCTTTGTTCTTTCTTTTCCTGTATTTCCTCTATGTTCCTTTGTATTGAGCTCGCTAAGCTCATTAGTGCTGGGACTGATTTATCTGGCCAATCAGAATGGATGGAAACTAATTTATCATGGATTTCTTTATTCAGTCCTGACACCAATGTGGCAGTGAGCATTTTTCCCATACCTTGGTCTTCAAGGTTACCTCCCACCTTGAGGCATATAGATCTTGCCATGAGGTGGTATGGGGCACACATGATGGGACAGTGGCCTTAACTTGGGGTTAAACATATAAAGGGGGGTATAAAGGAAGAGGAGATTGCAATACTCCAGTGAAGGACACTGTGGTTAGGCTAGCAGGAGTCTTTGGTCTGGACATTAGGTCTATTAGGGCCTTTGCATTGCCCATGGTATGCTCCACTAGAGAGACTGCAAGCTGCTCTTTCTGTTCTGCCTCTTCCCTATCTGAGTCTGACTGACTTCTCCCAGCCAGCTAGTCTGTTCTCCCTGTCTTGGTCTCTATAGTTAAAATACCTTGGGCCCTTTGTTGTCTCTGATAGGATTCTACAGTCCATCTACTCCAAGCTGCCTTCTCATTAGGCTCTATCAATTCTTTTCTATAGAGATTCTTCCAGTGGGATAATTCAAAGGTTCTCCCTTTGGGAATCCCAAAATCCATTAGTCAACTTGCACCATTTAGGCAGATGCCGGCTGACCCACATGCCATATTTTTTTATTCACATCCTCCTGTGGGGTAGAAGGATTCTTTGGATGCCCATTGCTTAAAGATGACACTGTATCACCCTTGCTAAGATCATTTCCCATAGCCCAGCTATGATGGAGGGGACTCTTACCCTTCTCTCTCGACTCTTAGCAGTACTGTGGCTATGGCTGTGGCTGTCAGAGAAAGTCCCACACTAAAAATCCCCGCTTTTGATCCCACCAAATTTTCCAACAAGCCCAAATAATAAACATTAGGGAGACAAACCCCAAAAATACCTGGCCTCTTATATCATCAAAGTCAAACCATGCTAGGGGGCTAACATCAACAGTTATCTATCATGAGAGGCAAGTCTGCTACAACTTAGGGATGCGCCCTTCAGCATAGGAGAGTACAGGCTCCATTAGCATGACTAGTGTTGTCTAGAAACAAATCCAAGAGGTGATCAGAGATCGATCAGGGTTCGCTCTCCTTCTCTAGGAATAGCACCATACCCAATTGCAGCATTGGACTGAAGTTGAACTTAAGACAATGTTAGTAACAGTTTATTTGACCAACTCAGAAAATAGAAAACATTTGTGTCTGAGTATGATAGGGTCCACTGCTCCCACTTGCTTTCTCCGCAGAGGGACATCTTGGATTGGTACATTCACACCATGAAGGACCTCTTACACTCACACATTCATAACAAAAGATGTTAAAACATAAAACAGTTGTTTCATGTTCTTGGGAGTTTGTACTTACGACAGGACAGAGGGTTTAGGAATCAGAGGAGGGGAGAGAAATTTGAGACACAAAGGTTCTCATCTGTTGGCGCCGGTGGTCTCCTGTCCTCAGATTCCAGGCCTGGCTCCGTCCAGAATTGCTTTCAAACTCCCGGGTTTCGGCACCAAAATGTTGAAGAAAAAAATACAACTTGAAACAACTGGTCCAAATTCAAAAGGTTATTATTGTACAATTAAGCAAGATCACAACAAAGTGACAGCATGTCATCACTTTACAGTAACACAAGCTGGCGTGCAAAATCAGATAAGAACAGTGTTTCTTTATAGTCTTGAATTATCTCATGTGCTGTGGTTTGAGCCAATCCAGAATCTTCACACAAAGGTAACTCATGGTCTTCTTATCTCGTCCATACAGACTTGGGTGGCTTTTACTTAGCTAGAAGTTTATATTTTTGCAAGCACAACAATATAGCTGAACTGACAAGAAAGTGTATTGTTCTTAAAGCTATAAGCCTCAATTTAATATAAAGAATAAGGCAAAAAGGCAGAGTTAAAATATTTTTCTCTAACAAACCCAATCTAATATATATATATAGACACACACGCATAATATATATTTAATTGTGTACAGTCAGAGGAAAAAAGGAACAATCCACTAACTGACCCCACTAGCGCTGTCTTATAGGGAAGATACACACCTAAACTTATTCGGTGTAATGTACTACAAATCGTATAATATTAAAGAAAAATAGTAGCCTCTCCTGAATAATGAAAGGTCCCTCAAACCTCTCTAATCACACAATGAAAATACAAAAAGAACCAGGATGGCGCTATAAATAGGATACTATACATGCAAAGTTAGTAATACTGGTAACAAATAATATAGCATATCAATAACATTAATATGTCATATACAGATATAGTCCCAAAAATGGGTTGAGTAAAAACAAATAAATATCACTGATTAAAAAAGTTTCTTCATGTACGGCCCCCACTCAGATGTACACTTACTTCCTCAATCATATGAGGTAAGGATGATTCGTATCGGTAAAATGCTTGGCACCTCTCAGAGTATGAAACAGAACACCGGAATTAGAAAAGCCCCTTGGTGATGATTCAAAGAGGGACGAATGATAGCAATCTGTAATGCCTTGTCACTTGAATACTTGGTCTGAGGAAACTTTCAATCACAGTGATAAAGGAGAGAAAACCAAAAAAAGGCTCATAGTGTAACACTGTTTATTATATACACATATAATAATAAAAACTTGTGGTAATCCCGCTCACATTTAAAACCCTCAAATAATGAGGTATACAATAAGCACGTGTACAGGTGAAGCTGAAAAAACACTTGGCAGCAAAATAGAATGTCCGTGTAGCTCAAACTTAAAGGGACAGTCTAGTGAAAATTAAACTTTTATGATTCAGATAGGGCATGCAAGTTTAAACAACTCTCCAATTTACTTCTATTATCTAATTTGCTCAATTCTTTAGATATCCTTTGTTGAAGAAATAGCAATGCACATGTGTGAGCCAATCACACAAGGGCTCTATGTGCAGCAACCAATCAGCAGCTACTGAGCATATCTAGATATGCTTTTCAGCAAGTAATATCAACAAAATGAAGCAAATTAGATAATAGAAGTAAATTAGAAAGTGGTTGAAAATGAAATGCTCTTTCTAAATCACGAAATAAAAAAATTGGGTTTCATGTCCCTTTAAGACACATGAAATACTCCAATTGATAAAAAGAGGTGTAAATAAATACAGGTAGCCCTCAGTTTACGCTGGGTCTAGGTTCCAGAAGGAATGGTTGTAAAGCGAAACCGTTGTAAATTGAAACCCAATTTATAATGTAAGTCAATGGGAAGGGAGGTTGATAGGTTCCATGCCCCTCTCAAAATTGTCATAAGTAACACCTAATTCATTTTTTTTAAAGCTTTGAAATGAAGACTTTAAATGCTAAACAGCATTATAAACCTAATAAAATAATTATACAACACAGAATATATAATTAAACTAAGTTAAATGAACAAAAACATTTGCTAAACAGCATTATAAACCTAATAAAATAATCACACAACACAGACTTCACTTGCATTTTTTTGCAAACAGTTTTTTCTATGCATTCCAATCTGGACTGATTTATAGACAGGAAAATCTTGTTCCTTTGAAATCTGCTCGATAGCTCAGGTCTCGTTAAACTGATTAATTTCAGCTTGCTTGGCTTTGCTGCAACACAAGCGGACAGCTCCACCTACTGGCTATTTTAATAAATGCACTGCTTCTCAATGTTTTCAATAGCAGTCACATGACTGGAAAAAAAGGTAATATATATAAATATATATAAGGTCCTGGGTAGATCAGCACACACTATCAATATACAACTTCCCGGTGCACTACCAGATAACATGTAGCAAATACACTCTAAAAATTTGGATGCGGTGTAGATCCCTTTGGATTCTCAAATAAAGTAGGCACTCTGGATATATCCGGATTTTCAGAGTGTATTTGCTATAAATATATACAATATATATATATATATATATATATATATATATATATATATATATAGAGCTCTGGAAAAATTTAAGAGAACACTGTCCACTGCAAAATTATCAGTTTATCTGGGATTACTATTTATAGGTATGTGTTTGAGTAAAATGAAGAAAAAAAAATATTCTAGAAACTACTGACATGAGTTCACCATATTCCAAATAAAAATATTGTAATTTAGAGCATTTATTTGCAGAAAATGACAACTGGTCAAAATAATAAGATGCAGTTTTTTCAGACCTTAAATAATGTGAAGAAAACAAGTTCAGATGCTTTTTTAAACAACACAATACTAATGTTTTAACTTAGCAAAAGTTCAGAAATTAATATTTGGTGGAATAACCCTGATTTTCATTCACAGCTTTTATGTGTCTTGGCATGCTCTCCTGTCTTTCACATTACTGTTGTGTGACTTTATATCACTCCTGGCACCAACATTCAAGCATCTAGGCTTTGTTTGATGACTTGTGACCATTCATCTTCCTCTTGATTGAATTCTAGAGTTTTTCAATGGTGTTCGGGTCTGGAGATTGGGCTGGCCATGGCAGGGTCTTTATCTGGTGGACCTGGCTGTGAGGCATGGAGCCTTGTCCTGCTGGAAAAAAACAATCCTCAGAGTCTGGGAACATTGTCAGAGCAGAAGGAAGCAATTGTTCTTCCAGGATAACCTTACAGGTGGCTTGATTTATGCGTCAGAATCATTCTGATGAAGGGGTCTGTGTGAACCCCGAAACGTCAATAAACACTGGTTTTTGGCCCACTATTGAGAAGTCCTGAGAGTGCTTTCGTTTGATATTGTATACTTTACATGTTTGCACCCAGGCAGTTGACCCAGGAGGACGGATTTACTTTTTGTAGTGTGTATATATATATATATATATATATATATATATATATATATATATGTACAATAGGAGGAAAGACAGAAAGCTCTTAGGGTGAACCCTTCAAGCTAACCCTACAGCGCCCTTGAGGTTTAGAGACACGTATTTATAATTCTTAAATACCCTTATATATGGATATATATAAGGGTATTTAAGATATATATATATATATTGATTGACTGTTTTTTCCAACAAGCAGTTAAGAGTAGCTGAAGGATAACGATCATTGAGCTTTGCTGAGCTGATAAAATTGAGAGCCCACGGCCGCCCTAATAGGAGACAAAGCACGGTGGATCCCAGTGCTTACCCTAAAGGAGAAGGGTCGGAATTAGAGCAGCCTCCCAGCGCACTATAGGCTTTCTTACATGTTACGGTGATTGAGAATCGAAAGTTTCCATATACCAGGATACCAAGAAGGGCACTAGTACCCTATAAAGCACGAAAAGAAAGTTTCAACTACCAGTGACGCTACATCCTAAAGGGGACATCCGAGTCCAGCATTTCTGAATCATCCTTACCTCATTTGATTGAGGGTTTTTAATGTAAGTCAACACCCTTAAGGGGAAATATAGAAGATTTGAAGAAGCTGATATCTGAATTCTTGCATACACCTGCCACTTTGGGACACTATAAGGGATCTTTTGATTACCTTACAAACTTTTAGGTCACACCCAAGTTTATTTCCTTAACTGTGTCCTATATTAATATATTTATACATTTGTACCTTTTATATTTATGTACAATACTACTGTTGCATCTATTGTTGAAACATAGGTTCTCTTATATTGAATTACATATTTATAGCCTGTAAGTAGGCAACTATCCTTATCACCTTGCTCCCACTGCGCCATCCCTATACATCTTGTGTTTGTATATATATATATATATATGTGTATATATATATATATATATATATATATATATATATATATATATATATATATATATATATATATTATTTATATTTATTGTACACAGCAATGTTTTTGATTTAGGCATTGGCCTCTTTTGAATATTATGAATAGTCAGCATGCAATAAAAATTAAAGGTGGTTGACATCCACCCATTCAATCATAGGATTTATTACACATTTGTATTAAATTAATATCATTTATTTAAGGATAGTTATTCTGCCCTTGAAAGGCACCCTTTTCAGGATTTGTAATAATGATTGAGACCTATCCATGCAAAAAAAGCTCTCTGCTCTGTAATTTACTGATTATACTGATTTTTCCTCTTTGCACTATCCCTGGAAGATTATTTTTAGCCTTATTTATAAAATAACCATGACTATTTATATGTAAATTAGCAGTATTGTGCTAATTACATGTAAATGAGATCTATCGTCAGATTTAGAGTATTTATGGTAATCCTTGCTTTATCTCCAGAGCCTAAAACCACAGACACTACTAGACTTGAATTACCATTATTTTGCTTCATTCTCATAGCACACAAGTTATGGACAAAGCATCAGAAGAATTTATTAAAACCAGAGCTCTGCAAATTGATACCAGGTGCAAACTGATCATTACAGAGGAATGGAAGATATCATATACATTAGCTTGTATTTCACGCTTAACAACTTACACTAATTCAGTTCATAAAACACTTTGTGATGTCAGCTAGCCCTGCAGTGTGAGCCTCATATGTGTACTGAGGTGATATTACATCAAATAGGTTTGTTGCTGCATTATTAATTTGTTCTTAAAACCCTGTATCCCTCTCCCATCTTGCACTAAATGATATACAGCTTGGGAAGTGGAACTAATAACATTTTTCAGTAGCTATACCTCCATTTCATATTTAGTTCTGGAGAACAGTACTAGACAATATTTAATATATTCTTATAGGATCATTGTACTTTTTTTATTTTCATTTGTCCTATCTATCTATCTATCTATCTATCTATCTATCTATCTATCTATCTATCTATCTATCTATCTATCTATAGAGAGATCGAAAAGAAAATAATTGTACAGTGTCCCTAAAAGCAGATAGATATTTTTGACAGTAGCCAGTTGACATCACCAGTCACAATTGGGTTAAAAGGCAGGATATGCCTTTCAATGTAGGAGCACATATAAATAATACCCTGAGTAAAAGGGATCTGAAGAACGTCATGTTAAGCACAGAAAGAATGAGAGGAGTAGACGATAAAAGAGAATGAAGATGACTGTAAATGGTAGACAAATATAATATATGGGAAAGAAGGAAAAATAATAACATTGAGAGACATAGAAAGAAGAGGCATGATGAGAGCAGATGGTGAAATAATAAATAGAATGGGGGTGAGAGTTGGAATGAGGACAAGAATAAAATAGAGGATGAGATAGAAAAGGGCACTATTGAATGTGAAGAAGGAGGGAGGTGGATAATAAATACTGTACCTTCAAACATCTGAAACACCAGTTTCATAAATAATTATACAAAAATAGACAACTTAAAAGTTGAACATGAATATTATTGAACTGGTAATAAAGTTGAATTGACAAATGGTGTGAGTCGATTAATGACAGAGCCACAAATAGTGCTCACAAACTCTTGGGGAAGCTTCTCTTGTTTGTAAACAAAGACATTCATATCTCCTCTACCTACAGGATTCATGTCACCTGAGATGGTAACTGAAAAATGCTATGTAGAACATTGTGTTAATTGTGTATGTGAATTCATAAATCAAGAAACATTAAATCGTGTGGGCACACAATAGATAAGATTGCACACCAGCTTCTGTGAAATACAAGCACACTTCTTCATTCCAGGTTCGATATGTCTAGAAAAAAATCTGGGCACAAGCACAAAACAAGCCTTTCAACAAATAAGTAAAAGATCTATTGTAATCTGCTTTACATGAACAGATACAAACTCACAACATTGTGTTTTTGTGTATCTTGCCTTGTATACCATCCTAAAATGAAGGGTATATCCCATAAAGCAAACAAACAAAATCTGTTCCAGAATTAAGTAAGGAAATTCTGCACTCTTTTAGATAAAAAACATATTCTTTTTTATTAATTGCATCACTTATAACCTAGCAACATCAAATGTAATTAATAAAGAAATACTTTAATCTGGATCTTAATGTGGATCACATTTTCTTTCTTCGTTTTATGGGATATATTATATAGTCTTAAAGGGATATGAGACCCAAAATTTTTCTTTCATGATTCACGTAGAGCATATGATTTCAAATATCTGTCTTATTTACTTCTATTATCATTTTTCTTCATTCTTTTCATATTCTTTTGCTTCAATGCCAGGACGTATGCTTAGGAGCTGGCAGTTTTGCAAGAATGTTATCAATTTGCAAGTGTACTAGATGGTAGCACTATTTTTGCCATTTAGTGCTCCAGATGCCTACCTAGGTATCTGTTCAACACAGAATATCGTCGGAACAAAGCAAATTTGATAATAGAAGTAAATTGGAACCTTTTGTAAGATGGTATGCTCTGTCTGAATCACAAAGAAACATTTTTGGGTTTCATATCCTATTAAAGGGACAGTATACACCAATGTTCATATAACTGCATGTAATAGACACTATTATAAAGAATAATATGCACAGATACTGACCTAAAGATCCAGTATAAAAACTTTTAAAAACTTAGGAGCTTCCAGCTTAGCACTATTGAAAAGGTTAGGCTGGGACACCCACTGAAATGTGCTGGAAAGCTAAAAGAGTAGACACTCCATCCCTCCCCTCAATATGAAAATACCCTTTACATAAACAGGAGCAAGCTGGAGTAGGTAGACAATAGTCTACGTCTAAAACTTTGGGGCTTTGTTAGGAGTCTGAAAATCAGCATAATGTTATTTAAAAATAAGCAAAACTAAAAAAAACCAAAACTGTATGGGCTATATAAATTGATCATCTACAAAAGATTTATGCAAAGAAAAATCTAGTGTACAATGTCCCTTTAAGGGTCTGCACCAGCTTGATAATTGTGTATATATACAAAAAATTCTAACTTACCCAGGAACTTAAATTATGTTACATGATAACTAACTGATTGCCTGTTCTTTTGTTTAGTTTGGTCAAATCTTGGATTTGCAGCATCTTAAAAAGCAAGGGGTGTGTTAGATTCTATAAACTGTATATATTGATATGTATGTAAAATTTGATAACAGATTCATTCATAGCATCTTCTTTTCAACTGATATTTTAACTACTGCTTTTTTTTTTCTTTAGCTTTACTTTTGAGTGATAGCATGTGATTTATTTCAGGGAATTAAATAAAGAGACATAAGAGTCAAAACATTTCTCCCACACTTGTGCTTACAGTATTTAAATCTTGCTAAATTAAAACCGCATGAAAAAATAGAGATTTGAAGCGTATGAATAAAACAACATAAAACAGGTGGAGGCAGTGCATTATATGGCATGAAGTGAAATCTTGGAACCCTCTAAAATAAAGCCCTGTATGTTTCCAGAGCATGGAGTCTTTGTGCACACAAATAATAGGAAAAAAAGGAATTACTTGTCATTAAAAAGATGATATATTTTGTGTCCTTTTCATATGCATAACATCTGCTAAGGCATTTAATTAACTTAGATCATGTTTTGCAGAGGTGGAGCTAAAATTTGGTGCTGGATTCCTTCTTGTAAAAATGCAACACACTAACGCCTAGATTACGAGTCTTGCGTTAGCCTTAAAAAGCAGCGTTGAGGGGTCCCAATGCTGCCTTTTAATGCCCGCTGGTATTACGAGTCTGACAGGTACAGGTGTACCTCTCACTTTTTTTCCGCGATTTTAGCATACCGCAAATCCCCTTATGTCAATTGCATATCCTATCTTTTCAATGGGATTTTCCTAACGCCGGTATTATGATTGCTGGAAAAAGTGAGCGGTACACCCTATCCTGTCAAGACTCCTAACGCATTTAAAAGTCAGTAGTTAAGAGTTTTATGGGCTAACGCTGTAACATAAAACTCTTAACTAAAGTGCTAAAAAGTACACTAACACCCATCAACTACCTATTAACCCCTAAACCGAGCCCCCCCCCTTACATCGCAAACACTGAAATAAATTTTTTAACCCCTAATCTGCTGACCGGACATTGCCGCCACTTAAATAAATGTATTAACCCCTAAACCGCCGCACTCCCGCCTTGCAAGCACTAGTTAAATATTATTAATCCCTAATCTGCCGTCCTAACATCGCCGACACCTACCTACATTTATTAACCCCTAATCTACCGCCCCCAACTTCTCCGCCACTATACTAAATTTATTTACCCCTAAACCTAAGTCTAACCCTAACCTTAACACCCCCTAACTTAAATATCATTTAAATAAAACAAAATAAAATTACTACAATTAAATAAATTAATCCTATTTAAAACTAAATACTTACCTATAAAATAAACCCTAAGATAGCTACAATATAACTAATAGTTACATTGTAGCTATCTCAAGGGTTTATTTTTATTTTACAGGCAAGTTTTTATTTATTTTAACTAGGTACAATAGTTATTAAATAGTTATTAACTATTTAATAACTACCTAGCTAAAATAAGTACAAATTTACCTGTAAAATAAACCCTAACCTAAGTTACAATTACACCTAACACTACACTATAATTAAATTAATTCCCTAAACTAACTACAATTAAATACAATTAAATTAAATAAACTAAATTACGAAAAAAAACCTTCTAAATTACAGAAAAAAAAAAAAATTTAAACAAATTACACCTTATCTAATCCCCCTAATAAAATAAAAAAGCCCTCCAAAAAAATAAAATTCTTTACCCTATACTAAATTACAAATAGCCCTTAAAAGGGCTTTTTGCGGGGCATTGCCCCCCCAACATTAAAACCCACCACCGACACACCCAACCCTACTCTAAAACCCACCCAAACACCCCTTAATAAAACCTAACACTACCCCCTTGAAGATCACCCTACCTTGAGACGTCTTGACCCAGCCGGGCCGAAGTCCTCCACAAGTGATCCTTCAGACGGCCAGAAATCTTCATCCGATCTGGGCAGAAGAGGTTCTCCAGAGGGGCAGAATTCTTCATCCAGGCGGCATCTTCTATCTTCATCCTTCCGGCGTGGAGCGGGTCCATCTTCAATCCAGCCGACGCGGAGCATCCTCTTTCAACGAAGTCCACCAGACGAATAAAGGTTCCTTTAAATGACGTCATCCAATATGGCGTCCCTTCAATTCCGATTGGCTGGTAGGTGAAGACGTCTCAAGGTAGGGTGATCTTCAAGGGGTTATTGTTAGGTTTTATTAAGGGGGAATTGGGTGGGTTTTAGAGTAAAGTTGGGTGTGTGGGTAGTGGGTTTTAAAGTTGGGGGGTATTGTATTTTTTTTTACAGGTTAAAGAGCTGATTACTTTGGGGCAATGCCCCGCAAAAGGCCCTTTTAAGGGCTATTTGTAATTTAATATAGGGTAGGAAATTTTATTTTTTTGGGGGGCTTAGATTAGGTGTAATTAGTTTAAAAAAATTGTAATTATTTTTTTATTTTCTGTAATTTAGTGTTTGTTGTTTTTCGTACTTTAGTTTATTTAACTTAATTGTATTTAATTGTAGTTAGTTTAGGTAATTAATTTAATTGTAGTGTAGTGTTAGGTGTAATTGTAACTTAGGTTAGGTTTTATTTTACAGGTACTTTTGTATTTATTTTAGCTAGGTAGTTATTAAATAGTTAATAACTATTTAATAACTATTGTACCTAGTTAAAATAAATACAAACTTGCCTGTAAAATAAAAATAAATCCTAAAATAGATACAATGTAACTATTAGTTATATTGTAGCTAGCTTAGGGTTTATTTTATAGGTAAGTATTTAGTTTTAAATAGGAATAATTTATTTAACGATAGGAATATTTATTTAGATTTATTTAAATGATATTTAAGTTAGGGGGGTGTTAGCGGCGATGTTGGGGGCGGCAGATTAGGAGTAAATAATTGTAGTTAGGTTGCGACGACGTTGGGGACAGCAGATTAGGGGTTAATAAATATAATGTAGGTGTCGGCGATGTTGAGGGCAGCAGATTAGAGGTTCATAAGTATAATGTAGGTGGTGGCGGTGTCCGGAGCGGCAGATTAGGGGTTAATAATATAATGCAGGTGTCAGCGATGTCAGGGGCGGCAGATTAGGGGTTAATAAGTGTAAGATTAGGGGTGTTTAGACTCGGGGTTCATGTTAGGGTGTTAGGTGTAGACATAAAATGTGTTTCCCCATAGGAAACAATGGGGCTGCGTTAGGAGCTGAACGCTGCTTTTTTGCAGGTGTTAAGTTTTTTTTCAGCCGTCTCAGCCCCATTATTTCCTATGGGGAAATCGTGCATGAGCACCTTTAGCCAGTTCACCGCTACCGTGAGCAGCGCTGGTATTACAGTGAGATGTGGAGCTAAACTTTGCTCAACGATCACTTTTCTGAGGCTAACGCCGGCTTGCAGGAAACTCGTAATACCAGCGTTGTCTTAAGTGAGCGGTGAGAAAAAAAGGAGCGTTAGCACCGCACAGCCTTACCGACAAAAACTCGTAATCTAGCCGTAAGATTTTTTTAAATCCAGATCTTAGAGTGTTACACTTTCACAAGAAGAAATCTAGCTTCAAAAGAGCCGAATTCCGTGAGCGGCCGCATTTTTCCTCATTTTGATGAACGTGAATGATTTGAATACACATGTATAATGTTACATGTTGCTATAATAAATGTGTAACAAATACATAACAATATCTTTGAATAACTTAAAAAAAATATTAGTAAATGTGCTACTAGGGCACAGACCATTCACATGTTTTAAAGGAACATAATAGTAAAAAAAAATGTAATTTTAAGACTATAAACCCCACATGAATGTATCGGCAGGCACTGATTGTTACTTCTACTGTATGTTTATCGGTGGGAGATAAGCACACAGTAGTAGAAGGTCGATAGTTTTAAGATTAAATGCTCTAATTAATTAGAACATGTCATTTCTCAAATATTATGGACCTTTAAGGTTCCTATTTGCAGCTACTGCTTGATGCAGTGTAGAGGAGAATGTGCATCTGTATGAAAGCAGTTAAAAAAGCCATTTTCTTGTTGAGGACTATCATAAAAAAAAAAACTTTTTTGCCTTAGGAAGATTTTGCATGATGAGAAATGAGCATTAAATTAGACCTGTATCAAAAAATGAACTGGTTCAACTTTGGGGCAAGTTTTCTTAATTAAAGGGACAGAATTTGTTTTTTTAGATTGATGATCACAATATAGTGAAAGCATTTTTTTTAAGATAAAAACATACATAAATGGTTGACAATGAAAGCAAAAATCTTGTATTTATGAATATTTAAAGAAACATGAAAAACAAAAATTTTCTTTTATAGTTAAGATAGAGCATAACATTTTAAACATTTTTCCAATTTACTTCTATCATTAAATTGCTTCACACTCTTTGGCCCCTATTTATCATAGGTCTTGCGGACCTGATCCGACAGTGTGAATCAGGTCCGCAAGACCTCGCTAAGTGGCATATGTATCAAGCTCCGTATGGAGCTTGATGCCCCGTGTTTCTGACGAGCCTGCAGGCTCGCCAGAAACAGCAGTTCTGAAGCAGCGGTCACAAAGACCGCTGCTCCATAACCTGTCTGCCTGCTCTGAGCAGGCCGACAGACATCGCCGGAAATCAACCTGATCGAGTATGATTGGGTTGATTGACACCCCCCTGCTGGCGGCCCATTGGCCGCGAGTCTGCAGGGGGCGGCGTTGTATTGCTCGCCGTATTCAGCGAGGTCTGGTGGACCAGACCTTGATAAATATGCCCCTAAATGTGGAGAGCAATACGCTCTCCACATTTAACATTGCACCAGCAGCTCACAAGAGCTTCTGGTGCAACGCCGCCCCCTGCTGACTCTCGGCCAATCAGCCGCCAGCAGAGAGGTGTCAATCAACCCAATCGTATTCGATCGGGTTGATTTCCAGCGATTCCTGTCCGCCTGCTCAGAGCAGGCAGACAGGGTTATGGAGCAGCGGTCTTTAGACCGCTGCTTCATGACTTGTGTTTCTGGCGAGTCTGAAGACTCGCCAAAAACACGGCCCTTCAAGCTCCATACGGAGCTTGATAAATATGGGCCTTTGTATCCTTTGTGCTGCTGGGAGCTACTGGAACAAATTGGGTGTGCGGAAAACAAGAAGCATATATGTGCTCCAGCCATCTAAAGCAAATAAGATGATAGAAGTAAATTGGAAAGTTGTTTAAAATTGCACAAGCTATCTGAATCTTGAAAGTTTCATTTTGACTTTACTGTACCTTTTAGTAACTCAAGTAACTTTGTTTTCTTAAAACCTTTTTAAATTATTCTTTTTTGAGGGGATGTTGAAAGTGGGACACCTCCATCATTTCCTTTAAAAAAAATGTTTAAAAAAATTATAGGGTTGATTCTAATCTATCTGATCCAGTTTATCCAGTGTTTTTTTGGGCTCCTGATCCATGTTATTCAAGTGTGATCACAAACCAAGCGATAGCAGGAAAATCACCCATACAATACATGCACAGCAATGGCTTTGGTGACCAAAATACTCCTGACCAAAGGTTTGGCACACTAAATTCAGCATACAAAGAGTATTGATAAAGTATATAACTTAACATATTTGACAAAACTCCAGGACGATTTGGAATAATTCTATAATGCAATACACTGAAATAATATCTTTGCTTTTATTTTTTACTCACATTTTTTTGTTTGTAAAGTACAGTATTCTAGTCTTTAGGAGCGAGTTTTCTCTTAAATATCGCATTGTCGTGATCGGGAGTTCAGTATTTGCCATTCACTCTTGTATGCTTAAAACTGCAATCTTATAGTTATATAAATGCGTCAGAGAAACCCCATTCTGTACGAAGAGAATGAGATTTGGATATTGCGGTCTGTACAGTGAAAGTGTAGATTGGAAATTGTATGGTCTGTATATTAAGAGTAGGGTTGGAAAACACTGTCTGTACAGTGTGTTCTGCTACTGTGGACAATCTTTAAAAACCTGTCACTTAGTAGTTTCATGATTTACAGTGTGAGAACTGTTAGTTAAAATCAAGTTTATAGAATTTATTATCCCTCAATGTTGTTTTTTATTTTTCAAAATGGAAAAGGTGGTTTTCTTAATACATAAATTAAAAAAAACTTAAAAATATACTTTTAGCATAGATTACAAGTGGTGTGCCATTTAGCACTTTTGCTCAAGCGTAAACTTTGCGCATTAGAGGCGACAGCCACGACATTGCAGCAGGCTGAGCACTAAGCAGTTTGTGCTGTTCAACACTGGCAGACGATGTCTCAGGCGATAATTGAAGGAGCTGGGCGCGGGCTGACGGACCAGAGACAAGTTAAGTCACTCACACTCATATGCCATGACAATTTCATCCCTATGTATCCCTTCAGAAGTTCAGAGTCAGACTTTTAGTAGAATATAGATAGAGTACTAGTTTAGAGAGTTAAACATCAAATGAAATGTGTCAGACAGTCAGACTCAGTCAGTGTATATAAAGCTCTCCTACTTTAGCTACTTATTATATAAGTAGCTAAAGTAGAATCGCTTTATATACACTGACAATGTAATGCTCTTGGGATATTCCACTATCAGACCAAACTTGCCCAGTAGTATTCTTATTCCTGCATCAAGTGGAATGATAGAAAATATCCCAGAACAGAGAGAGTTTGTGAAATGAGGTAAGCAGTACTCACAGCAGGCAGGGCAGTCCTCAGCGGCAACAGGAAGACTGTCCAGCAGTATAGCAGTTCAGGGGTAAACCAATAGGAGGACTGGGAACAGACAGGAGCCAGCAACAAAAGGATATCCAGTAGTATAACAGTTTAGGGGTAAACCAATAGAATGGTCAGACAAGCAGAGTTCAGCAACAGTATAGCAATCCAGTAGTTCAGGGGTTAAGCAGGCAGAGTGGTCAGAGATGCAGAGTTCAGCAACAGTATAGCAATCCAGTAGTTCAGGGGTTAAGCAGGCAGAGTGGTCAGACAAGCAGAGTTCAGCAACAGTATAGCAATCCAGTAGTTCAGGGGTTAAGCAGGCAGAATGGTCAGACAAGCAGAGTTCAGCAACAGTTTAGCAATCCAGTAGTTCAGGTATTAAGTAGACAGAGTGGTCAGACAAGCAGAGTTCAGTAACAGTATAGCAATCCAGTAGTTCATGGGTTAAGCAGGCAGAGTGGTCAGACAAGCAGAGTTCAGTATCAGGATAGCAATCCAGAATATAGAAATACATCACCCAGGAGAACACTAAGTAACACCTATACTTGGGCAGAGAATGTAAGTGAAGCAAGTACTTACATAGCTGCCAATTTGCACCAAGAGAGGAGGAGACGTGCAGCGATGACATCATCACTGCACGTTCAGAGAAACCACCGTATCCCTGGCAACCGCCAGAGCATCCTAGGCAACAAGCAGAAAGGAAGCGTTGCGTCCCTGGAAACAGCCAGGGCGGCATGACATAGCCCCCTCCTCAAGGGTTCCCTCCGGGAACCAGAGTCGGCTTCAAAGGATGAGCAGCATGGAATCTGGAGACCAAAGAGGGACCATGCACATCACAGGCAGGAACCCAGGAACGATCTGCCACAGACTAACCCTTCCAGTGTACGAGGTACTGTAGTTGCCTGCTCCTGCATCTGGAGTCCAGTATCTTAACCACCTCATACTCAGGGTCACCATAAATCAGGAGGAGGTGATCGGAACTAAGTATATCTGTCCTTGATGTAGGGATGATATGTGGAAGACTGGGTGTATGTGCAGGGTTCTGGGCCAGGCTTCTTTGTAGGCAACAGAAGACAGTCTTTTAAGGACCTTGTAGGGGCCGATATACTTAGGCCCTAATTTGTGACTGGGTTGACGTAGACGGATATGTTGAGTAGAGACCCAAACACGTTCACCTACCAAGAAATGCACCAAAAGAAACTCTATGATGATCAGCAAACCTCTTGTATCTGGAGACAGCTGAACGTAACTGAGAGCGGATACGTTGCCAATGAATAGTGAGTCTGCAGCAGGAACCCCTGTGGACTGAGCAGAAAGAGGACAGACACAAGGTTGGTAACCTGCTGCAGCTTGAAATTGACAACATTGTAGAGAAAAGTGCCAATGAGTGTTCTTTGCCAGCTCAGCTAGGGGCAACAAATCAGACCAGTTGGTATGGAGATAATTAACAAAAGTTCTGAGATAGGCTTCAAGATCTTGATTCACTCTCTCAGTAAATCCATCAGTCTGAGGATGGTAGCCAGATGACAAGGAAATAGTGGTTCAAATCAATTTGCAAAAGGCTCTCCAAAAGGTAGAGATGAATTGTGGACCTCTGTCGGAAACAACGTTCACGGGAATACCATGAAGTCGTACCACATGTAACAGAAAAAGAGATGATAACTCTTGGGCAGATGGCAGATTCTTTAAGGGTACAAAATGAGCCAGTCAACCCAGATAACCATATGATGGTCAGAATGAGGGAGGTCCACAATCAAATCCATTGTTATGTGTATCCAAGGTTGTTTGGGAATGGACAACGGTCAAATTAAGCTAGGAGGCAAGGATTGGGGAGTCTTATTGGCAGCACAAGTCATGCAGGCTTTCACATAATCCTGAGCGTCAGTCTTCATGGTAGGCCACCATAAAAGTTTGTAAAGAAGCTTAAAAATTCTTGTTAAGTAAGTAAGGTCCCATTTGTTTTTGTTATATTTCCTAAAAGTTTACTATCATGAGCCCAGGATAGCACAGGGGTGTGTAGGTTCAGAGGTACAAAGAAGATATCGGGAGCCGCGGGGGCTTCAGGAGGCTTTCTTGACTGGGCACATTGCAGTTTTTGAAGAAGAGAGGTTAAGTTGAGCAACCACATAGGAGGGGGATATGATGTGTTAAATAGGAGCTTCAGAGGTATCACTAGACTGAGGAAACTGACAGAAAATGGCGTCAGTCTTTTTATTTTTGGTCCCAGGAAGATAAGAGACCACAAAGTTAAACAGGAAAAGAACAAGGCCCACCTGGCCTGTCGAAGATTGAGTCGATGAGCAGTCTCAAGGTAGGTCAGATTCTTGTGGTCAGTGAGAATCTGAATGTGATTGGTAGTACCCTCTAGCCAATGATGCCATTCAGTCAGGGCCATCTTAATGGCTAAGAGTTCACGATTACCCACGTCATAATTCTTCTCTGCAGGAGTAAAACGCTCAGAGAAAAAGGCTACAGGGTGCAACTTGGAGGATAAAGGATCCCTTTGGGTTAATACTACTCCAGCTCCAATCTCAGAGGCGTCAACCTCTAAAGTGAACTGCAGGTCAGGATTGGGATGGCGAAGCACAGGAGCAGAACAAAAGGCCTTTTTCAGGTGAGAGAAGGCATCCATGGCTTCAGGACGCCAATTCTTGCAGTCTTTATTCGTTTAGTTAACTTAGTAAGGGAGCAACTATTTAGGAGAAGTTCTTTATAAACTTGCGGTAATAATTAGCGAACCCCAAGAATCTCTGTAGTTCCTTTAATGAGGTGGGTTGAGGCCATTCCAAGACTGCGGCGAGCTTAGAAGGATCCATGGCAAAACCCTCCTTCGAGAAAACATAGCCAAGGAGCTGGATCTGCACTTGGTTGAACTCATTTTTCTCCAGTTTGGCTATGAGGGAATTGTCTCTGAGGCGAAGAAGTACCTGTCTCACATGTTCATGATGCTCCTCAAGGGTGGAGTAGAAAATAAGGATCTTATACAGATAGACAATGACAGTGTGATTAATGAGGTCACGGAAGACATCGTTGACAAATGCCTGGAAGACTGCAGGGGTATTACACAGCCCGGAAAGGAGGTCAATCTTGCAGTCGTAAGGACAGTGGGGTGGCAGCACATTCTTTTCAAACACATCAGTAAAATCTGTGTATACTGAGGGAAGGCCTGAAGGGGTCTGTAGACTGGCAATGGGAATGTGGCGTAATGGAGTAACTTTAGCCAGACAGTAGTGGAAGCAGGATGTACCCCAGGAGGCCAACTGTCCCTCAGTCCAGTCGAACTGTGGATTGTGTATATGGAGCCAAGGAAGACCAGGGATTACTGGTTGTGCTGGAGAATGAATTACATTGAACTGCAACTGTTCAGTATGAAGAACTCCCACAGTCATGGTTAGGGGCGCTGATTCGAAATGGATTAAACCTGATCCAAGGGGAGTGCCATCCAGAAATATTAGAGAATACAATAATTCTCTAACAAAAGAGAGGGAACAAAACAACGGCACACATATGAGTTATAAATCACAATTTATTGAACAAGCAAGACATTATCATAAAGGAGTCAGCCCACTTTTGTCCCGCCGTCCTGTCTGAGACAGCAACATGCAAACAACCAAATATATACATATTAAAACCAGGAACCTATCCTTTTTAAATCGGACACAGGCCTGTATCAACTAATGACTCATGTTGCAACATTGTCTGGATAAAAAAGATACAACGTCCAGACTAATTAGAGCTATGTCTTAATCTTGACATATATGCTATACGAAAAACAAACATTGAATATGCATGAATAATATCTAAATATCCATTCAATATACAATATTCGATTTTCAATACATCAACAGGTACACCACTGTATGCAATACATAATAACACACAATATACGGCCATCTTATCTCAGGTAATACACATATATCTCACTTTACTTGCAAGACTCAATAAAGCAAGAGCTGAACTAATAACATGTATAGTGCCTTTAGAAGGTACAGGTACTATTTGAATAGGCAGCTTAAGATTAAGGCAAAGAATGTGAGCTTAGCTAATTACATTGATAAAAAAATTGTACCAAGAGGGCTACGTTTAATGCTAGACCCAGGAGCAAATACAAGGGAAAATGAGGAGGGGGACTCATTTGTAGAGGAGTGGAATGAGAAGCTATCCTCAACTTCCATTGACCTAATGAATATGATGATTTCAATAAATAATAAAAGACTTGAAAAAGTAAAAATTGAGACCTGAAAAGGCACTAATTAAGGTTGATAGCTTTGAGAGTGATAAGAACTTTGAAAAGCTAAATGGAGAAACATGTAATAATATCTCTAAACTAAACATAGAAATTAAAAACAGGAAGTGAAGGGAAATTTAGACAAGACCAGGATGATTACAAAAATGGGAGAGTGTATGTTTATAAATCCCAGAAAGGGTCCTACGATTCTGGCACAGATATGTCTTATTCAGAGTCAGGCTCCATGCAAAAAAACTCTTCTGGTATGGGAATTAAAGGAGGAGAAGAAGGAGGAGAAGGGGAAAAAGGAAAGGAGCAATTTGGTTTACCGATGAGGGAGAAACGATATCAGACCAAGCAGGTAAGAGGGAGAGGAGATCAATATGTCCAGAACAGGGGGAGACCCCGGAGAAGGGGGAATTACAGGGGATATTGACACATCCAAATGATGAGGAATTGCAGATTGTAAACTTATCAACATTTCCCCTAAATCTAGCACATATTGATTTGCTAAAGAAAGGTTTATCTTTCTGCCCCTCAGTACCAGTTGATAAATTTGAGATTATGAAAGATCTTAACCTCTTTGCAAGGAAGATCGTCCTCTCTATCATTATGAAATCAAATGCTGAGATTCCAACAGCCCTTAATGTAGAGGATGCACCAACACTGGACATACTTGAATCTCTTTTGGCTGAAAATGAGCAAAGGAGTACACAAGAGTCTGATGTGACGACAGATATACAGACACACAAACCAGTATTTAGACCTAAATCTAAGTATATGCCTTCTCTCTCTTTGGTCCCTTTGGTTAATCTTTTTGTGAAACAGGTAGAAAAAGATATTGAGAGTTTAACACCTAAAATAATTAATGATAACTTGGACCCAAGAGAGAGAAAAGCTTTAAAAGAACTGAGTCTGGCAGGTGGTCTGGTTCTAAAGCCTGCGGACAAAGGCGGGAATCTGGTTATAATGGATGAGAGTCTGTAAGTTAATTAAATAAAACGACAACTGTCGGATAAGAACCAGTATGAAAAGTTAGACTCAAATCCATTGAACCAGATTCAATGCTCACTATTTAAGTTTCTGAATGAGGCAAAAAGTATGGGAGTGATTACACAAAAAGAATTTCAATTTCTTTATCCGGAGTATCCAATAATGCCTGTTTTCTATGTGCTCCCAAAGTTACATAAAAATATGAAATGTCCCCCAGGTCGACCGATTGTATCGGGGATTGGGAGCATATCTGAAAATATTGGCAATTATGTGGACCAGTATCTCCATCCTTTCCTATTAATGTTACCGTCCTATGTAAAGGACACAGATGACCTTTTAAGAAAAGTCGATGGGATTTCAGTAAAAGAGACTACTTTGCTGGCATCTCTCGACATGGAAAGCGTATATTCCTCAATCCCACACGAAGTTGGTCTGTTAGCAATTAGAAAGTTCCTAGAAACAAGGGGTCCCTCCTATAGGGAACATACAGATTTTGTGATTGCTCTTTTGGAATTTATTCTTAAAAATAATATATTCTCATTTGATGGTAAAATTTATCGCCAGGTGAGGGGTGCATGTCTCCACTTGGGGGCCTGGGAGATTTTTGATATTTTTGAAACCCTCAGTGACACCTTTGATGAAAGGGTGTCACTGTGGGTTAGGTATGTGGACGATGTTCTTGTCTTGTGGGATGGAACCAGATGTGAATTTGATGATTTTGTGGCCACATTGAATAAGAATGATAAGAACATCTTCCTAACATCAGAAATAAGTGATAGTTATTGTTTTTGGATTTGACCCTAAAGAAAGAGGGTAAGACAATCGTGACAGAAAACTTTAGAAAAAGTAATGCCACTAATAACATCTTGCATGCAAGGATGTGTGTATCTGTGATGGATAATAGCAATAGCAGCAAAAATCTTTGTACAGGGTACTCACAATTTCACAGAGCACACCTATGTGCTTGTAGACGCAGGCTGGTTATTAGAGCTAACCAGCTGGCTCCCTCTGGTCTCAGCTTTCTTCTAAACATATGCATGGTAGTAATGAGCTCACCAAGTAAGGATCAAAGCCACAAAGTAAAATCAGAGTTCTTTATTACTGTAACAAGCAGCTTGAATAAAAGTACAATCCTTCAGGTGAGCATATGGCAATATGCTACGCGTTTCTTGGCTCTAACGGCCGTTTCATCAGGCATATTTAACAACAAACATTGCTCTGCTTATATTGACGTTGACTACCATACATCGACATGTCATAGGGCACTCCCAAAGGGGAAGGTGGGTCCTAACCAATCAGCATCTGCTAAAACCGGGGGTGTGTATTCAATTTTGCCACTCAGCTTAGTTCCCTATTAACTATTGAGATGCTCACAAAAGGAGCTAGGAGCCTATACTAAATTACTTTGCTCCTTAGAAACCCAGAGTGAGCCAGGTGACATACTAATGACGATACTTAGTACATGGTACAGAGATATATCATTATTACTTATATTGATGTGAAAAAAATCATTACGTTATTGGGCTCATAAATCCTATGCTGCAAATAAATAAGATAAATATTCATATGTGACACTAAAATAACTATCTGATTTAAATACAGGTATTTAAAAACTGACTTCCTGCGCCAGTAATGATCTATGAGATGTAATGTTAGCGATCCTTTATATATTGTAACACTTCCCATCTAATGCGTATTTTTGACCCGATGTTAGTGTTATTACAATTACCGGGCATTTGTGAAACCATATGAAACCATGGCTTAAAATTTAAAGAGATACATAATTCCATTTGTATACATAAAACCATTACCTATCTGATACATAAACAGATACAATGAATATACAAAAAAGCAACAACGATCTACCACATATCTAAACAGATATTAAACTTGGTGTGCTTTAAACTATATTTATGAATAGTGATAATCGAATTGTATGTGGTACATATTACTTATCCTATATGGTGCAACCAATAAAAATCTAAAAAATCTATGTTAATACCATATAAATAATGTAATAAAGTACAATACACTATAACCTAAAAATGATATTACAATCTAATCCCGTATATATACGCAATCTCTCTATTTATGAACTATGTTCAAGACAATTAATATACTCCCAATAAATTATAATGACTAAATATTAGAATACAGTTTAATAATGAAGGACCGGGTACAAGAGCACCGAGATGATATTTTATACTCCAGAGATACTAATGTATCTAGACATTTCAATTGTGTACATAAAGGGATTACAAATGGCCGTGGAGGTGATAATGATAAGGTTCTTCTCCAAAAAGAGGCCAAATGGATATATTGGCTGGGGACTAATATTCCGTATACTTGGAATGTCACTTACATTAAGAATTTTTATATCCTTGATAGAGGTTTCTAAAATATAGTAATTATACCTGCAGGTTATCCGGTTTGGTGAATGCCAAAAATTGGGGTAGAAATGTGTAACAATATGAGAATAATAATTAAAAATGCTACATGCTAGGAATTAGGCTTAAGTAGCTATATTTCAATTTCTCAGAGGTGGTTATGTATACATGTATTCTTTGAATTAAGAAAAGGGCAGCTAGTTATATTATGTATAGCTGGTATACTGATCTGCTTCTTTAAGTGCAAAAGGTAAAATCATGGTTACCCAATTAGACACCGCCAGGTGCTTTATAAGGAGGAGATCTTAGGAAAGAAAGATATGCCCTGATGAGCCCCTGTAACACATTTCTGTGGGGGTGAAACGTGCGTTGGCACTTATGTGTTTCATTTTGGAGGAAAGTCGACTACCTCCAAGAGGTGTTATTCTGTGAAATATCCTTTTTATGACCACTTGTTGTCATGTTGCTAAAAATAGTAAGAAACAGCTTGAGCGGTGCTGCATTGAGTAAGAGACGCTGAAAAATAGTGTCAGATTGCTGCTGCACCTGAGCGGATGAAGCTGTGGAGCTAAGAGCTGATGACATGCTCACAAGTAATGGTACATCTGTGGTAAGATCGCTACATAATACATACGTTTGTCTGGAGGTATGATCCTGTCTATGTGGGTACATCTGTGGTAAGATCGGATACACTGTGTCCAGTATGGCTTAATTTGCTACCTTAATGAATGGAGGTTGGAGCCGAAAAATTGCATGCTTTAAAATATACGGTACATCTGTGGTAAGATCAAAATATACATCTATGCCTGTCTGAAGGTATTATTTGGTTTACTTGGTACATCTTTGGTAAGAACGGATACATAGTATCCAAATTGAAGAGTTTTTGTTACTTCAGAGTGAACGGATTAGCTGGTCCAATCAGGAAGGACTTGGAAGCCGGTCTCCTCCTCTTTGTATGTCATCACACTGAGGCGGTGTATGGCGTGGGTCTGAACTAACACCTGAACGCTGTAGTTCATTTTTAAGATAAGTGGAACGTTATGGTTTATATTCTGATACACAAGCTATTAAGCATTTGTGCGAGCAAGGAAATATGAGTACTTGGTATAACGGACATATATCCTTTTCCATATACATGTTATTAGTTCATCTCTTCCTTTATTGAGTCTTGCAAGTAAAGTGAGATATATGTGTATTACCTGAGATAAGATGGCGGTATATTGTGTGTTATGTATTGCATAAAGTGGCGTACCTGTTGATGTATTGAAAATCGAATATTGTATATTGAATGGATATTTAGATATTATTCATGCATATTCAAGGTTTGTTTTTCGTATAGCATATATGTCAAGATTAAGACATAGCTCTAATTAGTCTGGACGTTGTATCTTTTTTATCCAGACAATGTTGCAACATGAGTCATTAGTTGATACAGGCCTGTGTCAGATTTAAAAAGGATAGGTTCCTGGTTTTAATATGTATATATTTGGTTGTTTGCATGTTGCTGTCTCAGACAGGATGGCGGGTCAAGAGTGGGCTGACTCCTTTATGATAATGTCTTGCTTGTTCAATAAATTGTGATTTATAACTCATTTGTGTGCCGTTGTTTTGTTCCCTCTGTTTTGTTAGATAATTATTGTATTCTCTAATATTTCTTCCTTTATTACAATATATTATACTAGTTTGAGGGAGGCCCCGTGAGATAAACAAGTGGTATATACTACTCTCTCTAAATTTTCTAATTCTGAGTGTCATCCAGAGCAGTTATTTTAAGACAGTGTTTTTTTTGCAGAAGAGGTAACCCAGCTTGAATCATAAAACTGTGATCCAGAAAACTTTCAGCTGCCCCTGAATCAATAAAGGCCTGAGTGTGGACAGAATTCTGAAGAAAGGAGAGCGTAACAGGTACCAGGTTTCGAGAAGAAGGAGGGTATTTTGTAGTGACCACGCTTAGAGGTACCCCAGTTTTATCCTCTCAGCGTTGGCTTTTCCCAGTAGTACATGACAATCCTTGAGTTGGTGTGAATTAGAACCACAATAGAAACACAGTTTCAATCTCCTTCTTCTCTGTCTTTCAGATTATGTGGGTTTGAGGGAGGAGAGATCCATGGGTTTCTCTACAGGGGTAACTTGAGGTGCGGAAGGGGTAGAGGATAGTCTAGAGACTGAACGGGTAGGAGGACTAGAGGGAAGGATTCTACAAGTTCTGTCTCTCTCAGCTTGTCTCTCCTGCAAGCGAGAATACTGAGTTATACAAAGTGTTATGAATTCATCCAGGGAAGAAGGGACATCATGATAGGTAAGCTCATCCTTGATGCGTTCATGTAAACCTATCCTAAGGCCACCTTGAGAGCACTGCCATCCCAACTGACCTTGAATGCCAAAGTGTGAAACTCGATGGCATATTGTGCCACAGTCCTATTGCTCTGGCAGAGATCCAAGAGAGATCACTCTGCAGCAGCAGCACGGCCGGAGGTCCCAAATACAGAAGATAATGCAGAAGTGAAGGCATCAGCATAGTTCAGGAGTTGAGTGTTCTGTTCCAAAAGGGGAGAGACCCAGGCTAGGGCTTTGTCTTTCAATAAGGAAATGATAAAAGTGACCTTTGACTGATGAGACTGGAAGGTGTGTGGTTCATTGGGAAAATGCAGCCTGCACTGGTTGAGGAAACCCCTACAGTCGGTAGTACAATCATACTTGTCAGGCAATGGTATCCGGGGTATACTTCCAGAAGTAGGGGAAGAAGCTGTGGCACTAGGAGCGGGTACTGGCTGAGTAACAACAGAAGCAGTGTTCTTTTCTGCAACCAGTGAGGAGAGAAAAGTGGTTATACCCTGTAGTTTAGAATCCATACTCTGCAATTGTGCGGTATGTGTTCCCAACGTCAGACCCTGACAAAAACCTGCATTTGCTACCTCATTTGGGTCCATGTCCCAAGTATGATGTAATGCTCATGGGATAGTCCACTATCAGACCAAACTTAGTCAGTAGTCTTCTTATCTTGGCATCAAGTGAAATGATAGGAAATATCCCAGAGCAGAGAGAGTTTGTGAAATAAGGTAAGCAGTACTCACAGCAGGCAGGGCAGTCCTCAGCGACAACAGGAAGAACATTTAGTAGTATAGAAGTTCAGGGGTAAACCAATAGGAGGACCGGAAACAGACAGGAGCCAGCAACAAAAGGATAACCAGTAGTATAACAGTTAAGGGGTAAACCAATAGAATGGTCAGACAAGCAGAGTTCAGCAACAGTATAGCAATCCAGTAGTTCAGGGGTTAAGCAGGCAGAGTGGTGAGACAAGCAGAGTTCAGTATCAGTATAGCAATCCAGTAGTTTAGGGGTTAAGCAGGCAGAGTGGTCAGACAAGCAGAGTTCAGTATCAGTATAGCAATCCAGAATACAGAAATACAACACCCAGGAGAACACTAAGTAACATCTATACTTGGGCAGAGAATGTAAGTGAAGCAAGTACTTGCATAGCTGCCGATTCGCGCCAAGAGCTCAAGGACCCGGCTTCAGAGTGGAGGAGACGTGTGGCGATGATGTCATTGCCGCATGCTCAGAGTAACCGCCAGATCCCTGGCAACCGCGAGAGCGTCCTAGGCAATGAGTAGAGAGGAAGCATTGCGTCCCTGGCAACAGCCAGGGCGGGGTGACAGACTGAGTCTGACTGGCTGACACATTTCATTTGATGTTGAAGTGATCAAGTGAACAGTACAGTCTTCAAGTTGTCTGTGTAACGTAATAAGTAAGTACTGCAGTCTGCTTGCTTGCATGATTTGCTAATTAATACCAAATCAAGCAAGCAGACTGCAATACTTACTAATTACATAATTGCACTGACTAATCTATTTGAACTTCATTCAAATACAAATGCAGCCCTCACGTGACTCATACTAACTAATTTATCTGTAAATAAGGACATGGGGAGGGGTCTGTGTTTGTGACATAGGGAACCTTGGGGAGGGGTCTGTGTGCGTGACAGAGGGAACCTCTATAATATAAATCTGTTTATAAGGAACTGGGGAGGGGTCTGTGTTTATGACAGAGGGAACCTCTATAATATATATCTGTATATAAGGATCTGTGGAGGGGTCTGTGCGTGAGACAAAGGGAATCTCTCTATAATATATATCTGTGTATAAGGATCTGGGGAGGGTTCTGTGTTTGTGACATAAGGAACCTCTATAATATACAGTATATGTATATAAGGATCTGGGGAGGGTCTGTGTGTGAGACAACGGGGAACCTCTTTAATATATATCTGAATATAAGGAACTAGGGAGGAGGCTGTGTATGTGACAGAGGGGAAGTCTCTATAATATATTTCTGTATATAAGGAACTGGGGAGGGGGCTGTGTGTGTGACAGAGGGAACCTCTTTATGATATGATATATCTGTATATAATGTACTGGGGAGGGGTCAGTGTGTGTGTGTGTGAGTGTGAGACTTAGGGAACCTTTCTATAATATTATATATCTGTATATAAAGATCTGGAGAGGGGTCTGTCTGTGACTGTGACAGAGGGGAACTCTATAATATAAATTTGTATATAAGGATCTGTGAAGGGGTCTGTGTTTGTGACAAAGTGAACCTCTGTAATATAAATCTGTATATAAGGATCTGGGTAGGAGTCTGTGTTTGTGACAGAGGGGAACTCTATAATATAAATCTGTATATAAGGATCTGTGGAGGGGTCTGTGTTTGTGGCAAAGGTAACCTCTATAATATAAATCTGTATATAAGGATCTGGGGAGAGGTCTATGTTTGTGATAGAGGGGAACTCTATAATATCAATCTATAAATAAGGATCTGTGGAAGGGTCTGTGTTTGTGACAAAGGGAACCTCTATAATATAAATCTGTATATAATTAACTGGGGAGGGGTCTGTGTGTGTGACAGAGGAAACCTCTATAATATCTGTATAAAAGGATCTGGGGAGGGGTCTGTGTGTATAACAGAGGGAACCTCTATCATATAATTCTGTATATAAGTAACTGGGGAGGGGGCTGTTTTTGTGACAGAGGAAACCTCTATAATATATACCTGAATATAAAGAACTAGGGAGGAGGCTGTGTATGTGACAGAGGGGAACTCTCTATAATATATTTTTCTGTATATAAGGAACTGGGGAGGGTGCTGTGTGTGAGACAAAGGGAACCTCTCTATAATATTATATATCTGTATATAAGGTATTGGGGAGGGTCAGTGTGTGTGTGAGACAGAGGGACCCTCTCTATAATATTATATATCTGTATATAAGGAACTGGGGAGGGGCTGTGTGTGACGGAAGGAACTCTTTATATTAGTGTCTGTATACAAGGGACTGGGGAGGGGGCTGTGTGAGTGACAGAGGGAACCTCTCTATAATATTATATATCTGTATATAAGGTAATGGGGAAGGGCTGTGTGTATGTGAGACAGAGGTAACCTCTCTATAATATTATATAAGGATCTGGGTAGGGGGCTGCGTGTGTGACAGAGGGGACCTCTCTGTAATAGTATATATCTGTATATATGGTATGGGGAGGTGTCAGTGTGTATGTGGGACAGAGGGAGCCTCTATAATAATATATATCTGTATATAAGGTACTAGGGAAGAGTTGTATGTGTGTGACAGAGGGGACCTATCTATAATATTATATATCTGTATATAAGGAGAGGGGGCTGTGTGTGAGGCATATAGGGGGGAGCTAGCTGAGCCAATAACAAGAGGCATATATGTGCATCCACCAATCTTCAGCTAAATCCCAGTAGTCCATTGCTGCTCCTGAACCTACCCAGGTATGCTTTTCAACAAATGATAGTAAATGAATTAAGCAACTAACAGCTAGATTATGAGTTTTGCGTTATGAGGGGTGCGGTACTAACTATCATATTATTGTCACCGCTCACTTTCCTACAGCGCTGGTATTACAGGTTTACAAAAACCCGGCGTTAACAGGCAAGAAGTGAGCATAAAGCAAAATTGAGCTCCATACCGCACTCCAATACCAGCGCTGCTGAAAGCTGCGGTGAGCTGGTTTTACGTGCTCGTGCAAGATTTCCTTATAGACATCAATGGGAAGAGCCGGCTGAAAAAAAGCCTAACACCTGCAAAAAAGCAGCATAAAGCTCCATAACGCAGCCCCATCGATTCCTATGGGGAAACAACATTTATGTTTACACCTAACACCCTAACATGAACCCAGAGTCTAAACACCCCTAATCTTAAACTTATTAACCCCTAATCTGCCGCTCCCGACATCGCCGACACTATAATAAACATATTAACCCTTACTGTAGTGCATATTATTTTTTTCTTGGCATAAACACTTGCAAATTTACAATATTTTGTCTCTTTATATGGCAATTAAAAACATGGTGGGTGAGGGGCATATGAGGTGGGAGGGACAAAGGAGGTGGGAGGTGCACAGGAGATGGGGGCAATAAGGTGGAGGAGGGGCAGGGTAGGTAGGTGGAGCAAAGAGGAGGTGGGGGGCCCTGCCACACTTTTGCCCGGGGGCCCTGGTTGGTCTCAGTCTGCCCCTAGCATTAGCCCTAATTTGCAAATCCCACATATTTTAAATTCCTGTTCTTCATATAGAAAAAAATAATTTTTATTATTACATAAATATTTCTATATATATTCGATAAAAATAGATATCTATACCTATATATCTGTAGGAATAGATGTACAGCTATAAATATATATATATATATATATATATATATATATATATATATATATATATATATATATATATATATAGTTACAATAAAAAGTACTTTATCCTGTTAGTAAATATACAATAAAACACATAAATACTTAAAAACATCGGTACACACTTTTATATATATATATATATATATATATATATATATATATATATATATAATTATTGGTTATTTGTAGAGCGCCAACGGATTCTGCAGCGCTACTGCATATTTAGAGATTAATATATACAATATAGCACTTTGCAGTCAAACACTTTGAACCATTATAACTTTTTTTATATATATTTATATGAATCATTTTTATCAGATAGTGTTTATATGAGTTTAACTTTAATTTTATATGTATTTATGTTAAGTTTTGTGCAACTTTTTGAATGCACTACCCTTTACGCGAGGGTTTCAGTTGAACAAACGTAAAATGCAATTGTGCTCTCACGTTTACTTTCAGATTGTAATACCCGTGCAATTTCTGATGCACGCAACAACCTGATATTGTTTGCGTGCAACAGTTAGCGCTCCACTTTACGTTCATTATTGAATTAAAAAAACAAATATCCTAATGAATGCAGCACGAAATTTAAAGAAAACAAAGGAATAATGACAAATTTGTGAGTATTCATTAGTTTCCGTTAAATATTAAAAATATTTACCTTTAGCATAGGGACACGCTAATCCCATTCTCATCTTCACAGAGCCCCGGCCGCACCCTGGGAGCCGCTGCTCTAAGCCTCCTATTAGCACACCCCAAGGCTCTGTGAAGAAGGATCAAGCATGCTAAAGGTAAGTATTTTATCATACAGGTGAACTTTTTCTCCCGTAGCAAAGGAACGTCTACATTCGCTTAATGAAAATGAATGTAAATGTTCCATGAATAGTATTTTAAATATTCATAACAAAAGATTCTGCTGAACAGAAAACTTTGCCTGTGCACATTTCTAGATAAAAGTATAGATAGAGTCAGCTCTGGATTGGCAACACACTGGAGCTAAAGACATAGGGATGGAGTGGACTTTTAATATCTTTTTAACCCCTCAGCAATGTGTGTTAAAAGGATATGAAATCTCACATCTTTCCAATTTACTTCTTTTATCAAATTGTCTTCATTCTCCTTGTACCCTGAAGGAGCAGCCATGTACTACTATACAAGGGTGCAATAAAGAAAGACAAGGATGGCAGGCTGGGATAGAACACAGGGCATTCTGGGATAGAATGATTACAGGGCTATACCTCTTGAAGTGAAATTGTGCATCCATTATGTCTCTTTAAGAGTTTTCACTCTCTCCAGTCAATCAGGTAGTTGGGCAGCTGTGTACTGTGTATTGTTTATTTTATTCAAAGGAGCAGCCAGGGAGATGCTTGAGAAAGGTGAAGCAATGCTTTCAACATGCCTGTGATGTAACAAGTACAAACTGTGTGACTGTTATTTTCATGGCAAAAACAAAAAAACCTGTACAGTGTTCAATACCATGACCTAAGAATACTGTATAGAAAGATAGAATATGCAGGACTATTAAATTCTAAAATAATGAGTGAGTCTATTACTATTTTCAAGATGATTCTTTAATGTTTGTGTCCAGTAGATTTATATCATCCCTTCATGAAATGTCTACTTGTCTCATTATTATACTTATGAAACACAATGAGATCATTAAAGTCAAACAGAATTTTGAAATTCCTAGTTATCCTACTTTAAAAATCTAGTTTTCTTTAGAAGTGTTTTGTCTAAATGGAATACATTATAGAAAAAAAAAACTGTAAAGCAGATTCATATTCTAAGCAGTAAAATTCAGTAGGTTGTCATAAAATATAATTGAAAATAAACTGTGTACTGTTCTAATGGCATTTAAGGTTTTTGTGATTTGCTCCCAAATTGCAGTTTACAATGAAGAATACAGTCTGAAAGAGACATATCTGTGAAAACAGCGGGATGGGGCTCCCTGGGGGCATACATTACCTGCCAGGAACAGATCATGACTTCCTAAACATTTCCTAGCATAATCTTTATCGCTCCTCTGGGAGAGCCTGAGAAATAAATACAATGCAAATGAGAGAAAAGAAAAATAACAATAGAAACAAGGACATTTACTAAGACTTTGAAGCATCAGACACTAGGAGAAAAAATGTTTCCAATATATAAAATTAAATTCCCCAGGCCTTATGTCACTTTTGTTTTTTTAAGCTATTTGGATTTGCAATGGTAATTCTATTTTCATACAGCTTTATGTTCACCAGATAATTTCTGGCGATGTAATGTTTACCTCAGACAAATTATGTTTTAATAGTTATACCTGAGGCAAAAGGGTCATATTAGCTTTGTGCTGAAAAGTTCTAACTTGTGCATTGGAAAAATTCATATAAAACTAATTCTAAAATCAAAAGAGTCCATATGTTGCAAAGTATATTATTAGATATTTTAACATTTATCAGCCGGTTACACAAATTTGCATTTATGCATCTAAAAAATAATTCTGCAGTACGTTACATAAGGATAGCCTTATCTTTAAAAATAATAATAAAAAAAAAAAAAAAATATATATATATATATATATATATATATATCAATACAAATATTTGCACAGGAAATTAGCACATCTAGGCAAGATTCTCCGCTTACTTTTCCCCATAAATACTCCATATACAATGTGTTACCAATGCACAAGAGAATTCTGGGTAAGATATGCAAATTAGATATGCAACTTCTCATTTTTTTTGCTTTGAATACTGTTTTAACACATCGATCCTTTTAACAGGATTATTGCAGCAATACAGAAATCACTCACTAGACAGCCTGTTTTGTTCTTTTTAGAACTCGTCAGTAGGAGATAGATTTCTGGTTGCTGCATTGGTAAAGCTACTTTCAGGGTTAAATCAAAATTCATTAAAATTATGGTGGAAATAAAAAATTGAGATTAAAATCCTCCATACCTCAAAATTAAATCAATACAAATATTTGCATAGGAAATTAGCACATCAGATAATTTCCTATGCAAATATTTGTGTTGATTTAATTTTGAGGTATGGAGGATTTTAATCTCAATTTTTTTATCTCCACCATAATTTTAATATAAAATACCCAAACTGAGTATAATATAGGGGCGCTATCATATAGAGTATGCAGTAAATATAACTCAAATGGTGAAACAGTACTGGATACTGAGAAACGCGTTGCTGTGTTTTTAATGTGTTAAAAATAAACACTTTTATTTATACTACTTGCTACTTTGCCTGTCTGGACATCCCTGCTTGGTTTCTACACCTGTCATTGCTGGAGTTGATAATACACCTGATTCAAACAGCACTATTATCCTGTGATTACCATCTGGCATTGGGGGAGATCTTGCCTGAGAGGAGAGTTTTACCGGACAACTCTAAGGTTCCGGCATGCCCAGCCTGCATCACATCTTGATGCTTTGCTAAACGTGAGTGCATCTGAGTTATCTATTTTGTTACTTGGTATATCTCACAGAATTATGCTATGTGGCGCCTTCTCTGCTACCATAATTTTAATGAATATATATATATATATATATATATATAGAGAGAGAGAGAGAGAGAGAGAGAGAGAGAGAGAGAGAGAGAGAATTAGAAAGCTAAAAGTTTATTTACTTTTCAATTGCAGACATTGAGGCCTATTTTACAACGGTCTTGCAGAATGCGGAGAGCAAAACGTTCTCCATATTCAGCATTGCACCAGCAGCTCACAAGAGCTGCTGGTGCAACGCCACCCCCTGTAGACTCACAGCCAATGAGCCACCAGCAGGGAGATGTCAATCAACTCGATCGTACTCGAACCGGGTTGAATTGTGGCGACATAACTACTGTTTCTGGTGAGTCTGAAGACTCACCAGAAACATGGGCCCTCAAGCTCCGTACAGAGCTTGATAAATGGGCCTCATTCTCTTGAGTGCAGCAAATTGCCCCATTCAACTAAAGGTAGCGCATTCCAACACTTGGTAAAGCTGGTTGACTGCTTTACCTAGCAGGGGAGTGTACTACACAATAGAAGACCTAATCATGGTGCAGAATTTGTTTTGGGCCCCCCAAAGGTAACTTAGTAGTAATAATATACATGCTGCTCTGTATAATGATTTTGTGGATAGATAGATAGATAGATAGATAGATAGATAGATAGATAGATAGATAGATAGATAGATAGATAGAAAGATAGATAGATGGATAGATAGATTAACCAACCTGCAACTTGCACTAATAAAAGGCTCCCCTTCATTAGGATTGTACATATTCTGCACAGGCCTATGTATAGACTGGCTGCTATAGGCCCCCTCCAGCACTTGGGCCCTGGTGCCACTGCAGCTGCTACACCAATGGTAGTTCCACCCCTGGCACTAAATTTAGTTTATATCTAGCACCATTATCTTTTTTAAAAGCTGAATTTACATAAAGGTGTCAGAAAAGCTTGAGCTTGCTTTGCTATGCTATGTTACAGGTGGTATGGCCTGTGATTACATGAAATGCCCACTGGCTTTAAAATAAAAGCCAAGTAGCAGTACTGATATACACTATCTGTTTACAGTTCCATTGTCTCAAAAGTGGGTCTGTTTCTAAGATGCAGAACATGCACCATGTGCAAGAATAATAAAGACAGCCAATGATAAAGACATATGCTGGCACGGCACACACACCTGATTCATTTATATAAATTTGATACTGAGCTCTCTAAAATGTCTTATACTGAAAACTAATGAAGAAAAAATATTTGGGGCTCTTGAATCTCTCTCACCTATTAAGAATGTGTAGATTTTCTCTAAAAGTGACCATATTCCAAGCACAGGTCACACTTCTATGTATGAAGTATTTTTTTTTAACAGTTTTGATTTTGAAACCCATTAAAAAACCCTCTTGACACTGGGTCCCTGAAGAGCCCTTTGAGGAATTATGATAGCATAATATCTTGATGCACTAAGACATTCAGTTTTGCTCAGTCTACTGCAAATATCACAAGTACCACCACTTTTGGTTTAGAGCTTCTATTAAATCCTTAAATACGTACTTTATATTATGTTGTGAAATAGTTGTTGATCTTTCTTGATGCCCAGGTTATTTTACCTGCTGTTTTTATAACAAGTGCTTGAAGCAAACTGGGGAGAGACTCAGATGTTTTCTGTTTTCCTAGCTGAAGATTTAGTTTAATAGAAATAAAATGTGTTACAGATTAGTAGTATGTAGGACCATTTTACTAAAAAAATTTCTGTCATCACCAAAAAAAAACAACATAATTTAAACATAGCAAAAATATTTTTGCCTTAATTTTTTTTTTAAAGGGATATGAAACCCAAAATGTTTCTTTTGTGATTCAGACAGAGAATACAATGTTAAAAAAAAAAACTTTCCAATTTACTTCTGTTATCAAATTTGCTTTGTTCCCATGGTATTCTTTGTGGAAGAGATACCTAGGTAGGCATCTTGAGCACTGCATGGCAGGGAATAGTGCTGCCATCTAGTGCTCTTGCAAATGGATAACATTCTTGCAAAACTGCTGTCATATAGTGCTCCAGGCACGTGCAGGCTCCTGAGATTATGTTCTTGCTTTTAGATAAAAGATACCAAGAGAACAAAGAAAATTTAATGATAGAAGTAAATTAGAAAGTTGTTTAAAATTGCGTGCTGTATCTGAATCATGAAAGACAAATGTTGGGTTTCATGTCCCTTTAAGTAAAAGCTGTTAAAATGTAAGCAGAAAAAAATACTGCAGTATTGGTTTTGCATTATCTACTAATCCTCATTGGCTGATAAGAACAACTGCTTGTGCTTTACTAGTGGAGATGGACATGCCTTTATGACAAGTATATATTAATAACAGAAACTTAAGTTTGTAAAATAAATAAATACAAACTTAAATACAGTTTAAACTTGAAAACCTGTACCAAACCTATCCCAGAGGGGGTCTGGCTTTACAGAATCTGGAGTGGTATAACTTTGCAACCATCTCGCGTTTACCAATTGATTGGTTACTACAGTCGTTTAAACTTTCTAATAAGTGCTTAGAAGAACAGGTTTGCTTTCCATACTCTTTACGCTTTGTGGTAAATGCATCAAACAAAGTCCTGGGTAAGACAATTTCCTCTCACACTTTATTTAGAGATATCCTAGTAGTATGGAGAAAAGCTATGAGGCTCCTTGGATATCCATCCACTATTTCTAAGTGGCTGCCAGTACAAGGGAACTGTTATTTTCCTTTGGGAAATACAGTTAACATATTCAATAAATGGTTACCGACTGAATCCCTAATTATTAAAGATCTCTACGACCCAGATTCTAAGAAATTGTATAGCTTTGATAAGTTTCAAGATAAATTTGCGACAGTTCAAACAAAATATAAATCCTATTTTCTTCAACTAAAAGTTATATTTGTATACTAGCAAGAAATTCTTCCCAATTATGGTTAGAACACCCTCTATTGGATATTATTAATCCGGGAAAATGGTCCTTATCCTCTATTTATAAATTCCTAAGGGCATCAGTGTTGGGAAATCGGTCAACAGAGCTGACTTCTTTTTGGGCAAATACTTTGGATCTTCACAGCCACCTTCTTAGAAGTCTTAAAAAAACTCAATGACCATACCCTTCAGCATATTTAAGGGAATCTCAATTTAGGTAAGTGAACAGGGACTACCTTATTCCACGAAGAATAGCTAAGTGGAATAAGAAAGTTAAAAATCAATGTCCTAAATGTTCTTAAGGCGACCCGGATTAAGGTCATCTCCTTTTGGACTGCCCAAGAGTGAAACAATTTTGGTTAAGAATTGCATATTTTTTCTCCCATGTAACACAAACTAAAGTAATGTTATCAATGGAATCTATTATTCTATTGTTTACTCGAGATTAATGGGGGGAAAAAGCAACTTTATTTTAACAGCTATAATAACTCTTAGGAAATTACTGTTTAGTAACTGGATCAGTACTGGATCAGTACTAAAGTCTATTAATGAGGCAAATAAATTATTGCTAAATTCTGCAATAAAAGCGGCTTATGATTATAGATCAGAGAGGAAAACAGACAATTCTTTTGGGAAGATCTGGAAGGACTTTATCTTTTACCAATGAACAATCTTTATAAATCAAATAGAACAAATTACTAACACCCAATTGAAATAATGGAGAGAGGGAGGAAGAGAGAGGGGAGAGCAATAGGGGTCCCCCCCCCTTTGTGGTTTTTTTTTTGTTTTGTTTTATTTTTTTTTGTTTTGAGGCTTATCTATTGCTGTTTGGTTTTTTTTCTTTGTCTTCTGAAGATTATTGATCTTTAGGCCTATTATATTGTCCTTGTAATCATTGAAATCAGAATATTGGCTGTTTTTTGCCTTTTTAACTATCCAGCACACCTGAGCCAAATATATGTCCAAGGAAAGTAACTGTGTAACTTTATAACTGTATTTGTTACTGAAGAACTGTAAAGCTGTTAGGACTGATACATTTGTGCCTTTTAAATATTCAATTCACCATTTATCTTAGAAATGTGTTGCTTGCCATATGTTATCTATAGAATTAATTCCTTTATACCTGGAATTCTAAGATATATGGTTCTAGTCTGTTTTTATAAGTGTTGTATAAGGGAGATGTCCCTTTATTAATTAGGAATAGCATTTGCTGTTGTTTTTATGTGTTATAAGAATTTTTAAATAAACTAGATTGTATAAAACATAAATTAGATTGGTATCATCATTTCCTAGCTTTTTTTAGCGCTGCTAAATAAACCCCATTTTTTCTTCTTATCCACCATTTAGTTCTCTTTGAGGGAAGAACTTTTTTAGCAGCAGGAATCCACCTTTAGGCGCTCCTATCACACTACACATCATTGATTGTCATCTCTAATGTCACTACTCATTATTTGTTATTTTTCTTCTTTTATACTTTTTTTCTTGTATTCTTATATGATATAATAAAGTTTAATAAAAATAAATACAGTTTACATTCCTCTCTTTTAGATTAAAAAAACATACAGTTGACTACAAGGTCTTTTTAAGTACAAAAGAGAATTATGCGCTAAATGCTGATTATCAAATGTTTATAACTTTTGTATTGGTTAAGTAATTTATCTTAAAGGGACATGGTACTCAAAAGAATAAAAATCATTCTAGGCAGCTTATTTTTCTAACCTACGTGACTTGATTCATTTGCCCTTCACAAAAATAAATCTGCCAATTCTATTCATTTTCTCTGAGGAATACAATTTTTAGCTTTGCTAATTGTTAGACGGAGACCTGGAGAAGCCTACAAGCCAATGAGGTTCACACCCACTGTGAAATTTGGTGGAGTATTGGTGACTATCTGAGGGTGCTTCAGCAAGGTTGGAATCAGCCAGATTTATCTTTTTTGACGGAAGCAGGAATCAAGCCATTTACAAGGTTATCCTGGAAGAAAACTTGCCTCCTTCTGCTCTAACAATATTCCACAACTCAGAGGAATACTTTTTTCAGCAGGACATTGCTCCATGTCACACAGCCAAGAATGTGTGGATGGAGGACCACCAAATCAAGACCCTGTCATGGCCAGCCCAATTTCCAGTCCTGAACCCAATGAAAACCTCTGGAATGTGATCAAGAGGAAGATTGATGGTCACAAGCAATCAAAGTCAAGCTCTTGAATTATTGCACCAGGAGTTGCATAAAGTCAACCAACAACAATGTGAAAGACTAGTGAAGAGCATGCCAAGAGTTATTCCATCAAATATTGATTTTTGAATTCTTGCTAACTTAAAACATTAGTATTGCTATTTTGACCAGTTGTCATTTTCTGCAAATAAATGATCTAAACCAAAATATTTGTATTTGGAATTTGGGAGAAATGTTGTCAGTAGTTTTTTATATATACAGGGCTTTTTTGTATAAGAAAAGGTGCCGGTACTCAAAAAAAGGTGCTGCTACTCACTGATTTTTAATTAATATATTCTGCTCAATAACTTTGAGAAAAGCAGAGGAACACGATTACTTACAATGTTTGATGCATTTTGCACCCCCCTCTAGTGAATACTAGAGTATTTACATGATGATTACAAATATTACTTCTTATGAGTTGGCAGAGGTGGGGGTACTCAGTACCGGTGAGTACCCCCACAAAAAAGCTATATATTGTGTGTGTATGTGTGCATATGAGCCCTTCCCAGTCCAACACTTGGTAATATACCATATCATATTAAAACACTGTTAACAACAACTGTTTTAAATAGGCTTGCTGATCAAACAGGGGAGTGTGTACGCAATAGCGTACTGAATATGCAACAAAGGGAACGCTAACTGACATGCTAGCAGAGGAACTGGTTTCCCTTGGCAACGTATACACCAGCCCTGCTGGCGTGTCAGTTTCACCAATGTGCTGTAGAATAGAAAATTTACACATATAGCTGTTGAACATACATTTTAAGGCTCATAACTTTCATATTAGAAATGATGTGTATGAAAAATTATATTACATCTTATTATAATATTTGTAAATCAACACATAACATACTTATACTATTATAGGCTTTATTATAATTGTGCATTGACATTATATCTAATATAAAAGTTATGAGCCTTGCAATACAAGTTCAAAATGGACACGCTAGCAGGGCTGATATATACGTTGATGAGGGAAAACAGTTCTTCTGCTAGCGTGTCAGTCAGCATTCCCCATGCCTAATGTGTTATAGAGTGCTTATTGTGAAACCAGCAATTATGTCACCGGCAATTTGAGCACGTTCTGTCAATGTGAAGCCACACAATCATATATTCTATAGCAAAGAGTCACATTCAACACCAATAATGAAAAATTTCCTGTTTTTTATTGGTTTCTTATAATCATTACAGTACTCATGTTCCCTTACTTGAAAAAAGACTGGCCCATCTTTCAAAGATAGGTTTTATTATTATTGTTATTATTATTACTATTATTTTCGGTTATTTGTAGAGTGCCAACAGATTCCGCAGCGCTATAAACATAGGCGGAATACAAGGAAACATTTATAGGGATCAGGCGGGTAGAGGGCCCTGCCAAGAGTCGCACTGTTGTAGTCAGCTCTAAAGAAGGTGATCTACAAAAAGCATGGCTCTTAGGCTTACATGCTAAGGGTGTTCAAGGGAATAGCAATGGAGGAGAGGAAATGGTATAAAGAAAGGTTAGTGTAGGTTGTATGCATCCCTGAACAGTAGAGTCTTTAGGGAGTGCTTGCATTTTTCAAAACTAGTCTTGTGGAGCGAGGCAGAGAGTTCCACAAGATGGGAGCCAGTCTGGAAAAGTCCTGTAAGTGGGAGTGAGAGGTGGTAACAAGAGAGGAGGAAAGTAGGAGGTCATAAGCAGAGCGAAGGGGACGGGAGGGGGAGTATATGGAGACAAGGTCTGAGATATAGGGGGGAGCAGTGCAGTTGAGGGCTTTGTATGTCAGAGTGAGAATTTTGTGTTTAATCCTGGAGGCAAGAGGAAGCCAGTGAAGGGACTAGCAAAGAGGTGCAGCAGATGAAGAGTGACGCATAAGGAAGATGAGCCTGGCAGAGGCATTCATTATGGATTTAAAGGAGCTAATCAGCAGCTGGGGAAACCAGAGAGGACAGAGTTGCAGTAATCGAAGCGGGAAAGGATGAGAGAGTGGATTCAAATCTTAGTTGTGTCTTGTGTAAGAAAATGTCTAATTTTAGGGATGTTTTTAAGGTGGAAGCGGCAGGATTTAGCCAAGGACTGAATGTGAGAAGTGAAAGAAAGTCAAGTGTGACCCCAAAACATCGGACATGCGGGGTAGAGGTAATGACGGAATTGTCGACATTTATAGAGAGATTGGGGGTGGAGATTTTGGAAGAAGGGGGGAAATTAAGGAGTTCAGTTTTGGAGAGATTTAGCTTGAGGTAGTGAGAGGACATCCAGGAAGAGATGTGAGAAAGACAGTTAGTGACACGGGTTAGTAAGGAAGGAGATAGGTCTGGTGCAGAGAAGTAGATTTGGGTGTCGCCCGCATACAAATTATATTGGAATTTGTGGTACTTTATTAGGGATCCTAATGATGACGGGTAGATTGAGACGAGAAGGGGACCGAGGACAGAGCTTTTTGGTACCCCAACAGAAAGTGGTGACGGGGCAGAGGAGGCTCCAGAGTAGGATACACTAAAGGTACGGTATGACAGGTAGGAAGAGAACCACGAGAGGGCTGTGTTACAAATGCCGGAGGATTGGAGGGTTTGGAGCAAAAAAATGTGGTCAACAGTATCAAAGGCTGCGGACAGATCAAGGAGGATAAGCAGAGAGAAGTGGCCTTTTGATTTTGCTGTAAGTAGGTCGTTGGTAACCTTAACAATTGCTGTCTCTGTGGAGTGATGGGGACGGAATCCAGATTGCAGTGGGTTGAGGAGGGAGTTTAATGTAAGGAAATGGAATAGGTGTGCATATACTAGCTTTTCGAGAAGGTTTAAAGCAAGAGGGAGTAGGGAAATAGGAAGGAAGTTGGATAGGGAGGTTGGATCAAGAGAAGGTTTTTTGAGGATAGGTGTGACCAGTGCATGTTGCAGAGATGAGGGAAATATACCAGTGCTAATGGAGCGGTTGAAAATGTGTGTGAGTATAGGGGTAAGGTTAGAAGAGAGGTAGTGGAGCAGCTGTGAGGGGATAGGGTCAAGGGGACAGGTAGTGAGGTGAGAGCGCAGTATAAGGGCTTCTTCCTCAGTAACAGGGGAGAAAGAGTTAAATTTATAGCTATATGGGTTGTGGTTGATTGCAAGCGTTTTTGCAACACTGAAAAACAATATATGAGTATATATTAATAAAATTGTCTGTACATACTAAACCCTTTCATCAAAATGTACTACAACAGCCTTTTAAATAGTTGAAATAAAAAATATAAATATATGATAAATCTGTTGGTGCTCTACAAATACCTGTTAATAATAATAATAATAATAATATATATGATATATACATATATTTAAGAACCAAGTTATTTCAACTATTTTTTAATGCGTCTCTGGCTTTAGCGTATTTTAGCTTAGCACACCTTTAGGCTAGCACTCAAGCAACAGCAAGAACACAGTTTGAGATATATATATATATATATATATATATATATATTGAGAGAGAGAGAGAGAGAGAGAGAGAGAGAGAGAGATTATTTTAACGTGGAACTTTTTATTTTGGGCAGGTTATTAGATGCTAGGTTTTTTAATGTGATTAGGGATCTCAATAGAAGCCCTATATTTAAGTAGACTATCTGGTGGTAGGGTAACATGGCAGATTGTGTTGGACGGTGTTTAGGAGTGAGGAATAGTTGTAAAAGGACATAAAATCCAAATATTTTCTTTCATATTTCAGATAGAGCATACAATTTTAAACAAATTTCCATTTTACTTCTATTATCAAATGCTCTTCTTTTTCTTGTTATCTTTTGTTAAAAAGTCGGAAGGAAAGTTCAGTGTGTGCACATGTCTGCAGTACTATATGGCAACAGTTTTGCAACAATGTTATACATTAGCAAGAGAGCACTAGATGGCAGCACTGTTTCCTGTAGTGCTTCAGGCATGTGCATGCTACTTATCTAGATACCTCTTCAACGAAGAATAAAAAGAGAAAAAAGCAAATTTGATAATAGAATTAAATTGGAAACTTTTTAAAATTGTATTTTCTGAATCATAAAATTAAAATCTTGGGTTTCAAGTCCCTTTAATTGTGTGTTTAGCAGTGCGGGCATATGCTGGAAGTTTCTAGTTTATGTTGATTGAATGGATTTAGATTAATTTGGGTTTGAGGGTTTAGATGGAAATTTTGAAGGGTTTGTTTTGCCAGAGGATCAGATTCTTTATCCTTTATCTATGATAGGAAAAATGTATCACTATCAAAAAGGATTAAGCAGTGGCATCCACTGCCTGCTGCAAATACTATAGATATCAGCACTATTATATTATAGAAGCTCACTAGAAAGTGAGAGCGTTTACCATTACTTGGGAGCTGGCCAACTGCTATTGATAGTTACAGGTCTGTTCTTATGCTAAAGCAATCATACTATAAATGACAGCAATGACTTGCCCTAGCCCTGTCTTTTTAAAACAAAGGAATATATCTATAATGTCTGAATTAAGACATTGCTGACAATAAAATAATTTCACAACCCCATGATTGGGATTTCAATGCACAGAGAATATCTCATACACCTCATATTTAGCCTTCTCATTTTAAAGCAGAACAAATCTATGATCACACTAATTGTGTTTTATTGAAACCTGAATGTACTGAGGAGTATATAAGAATATTGGGCAAAAAACAGACACATCAAACTATTTCAGATAAAGGTTTATTAAAAACCTATTATTAGTAGTAGTAGAAACTAAAGTTTGTTATTTCATTGTATTATATAAAGTACTAGGCTCTAATGTAAATTTATTTTTTTATGAAACATTTAAACCTTTGAGCTCAGATACGTTGATCTTATTATTAATTTGCAAAATGAACATCCTTGCAAAAGGTTTTAAATTCATCTCAATTTAAATTAATTCCCAAGAAAGTAAACATCAGTTGCTAATGAATCTATACACTGAAAGGTTTGGCTCTGTCTTGCCTTGTTGATTGGTTTAGAACAGACTTATTTAATATGGATAGACATCATGTCATCAATATTCATAAAGCCCTTATGGCTGTCTGGCATGGAAATAAATACTTCCCTTCTTCAAAGTTGGGATCAAAAACACATACTTTTTGGATTAGTCTTTGAGAAGGCTTTTGATCATATTGGATGTAATTACATGTTTGATACTACGTTGTTATTGCTAAGTCTTCAGTGCTTACATATCCAATACATAGTGTAGTGCACAAAGTGCTATACAAGTTATGTTATTTATTAAGATTCAGCTACTGATTATGACTATTAACTCTGCCTCTTTACTTCTTAATTAACCCTTTGGCTGACATAGATGGCTGTAATACATTGCAATGTGTAATGCCTTTCAATGGATTGAATATTTTCAAGTAGTGTCAACAGATGTCCAAGTAATACCTAAAATGATGAATTTAAAAGCCTAAACAAATGCTTTGCTCTTATTAATGTTGCTCACAAAAATATTACCAAAATAATAACCTAATTGGTAAGTTTCATCTTTTGCTAATTTAAAATTTACTTTGAAAAAACAATTAATGGGACTTTTTTTTAAAAAAAAGTTGCACATTTTCTTTTATAAAATACTAGACGATAAGCCTGCGCAAGAGGGCAGTCTATGTTTAAAAAATACAAACTCCCAAGCTAAAGTTACAAAAAAATAAAAAAAATAAAATTACAGAAAAAAATAAACAAAGTTATCTAAAATAAAATATGTAAACCTTAACTAATACCCCTATAAAAATAACAAATTCCCCCCCAAAATAAAAATACCCCCTTATCTAATACTAAACTACCAATAGCCCTTAAAAGGGTCTTTTGAAGGGCATTACCCTAAGTTAAACAGATCTTTTACCTTTAAAAAAATACTAAATCCTTCTAACAGTAAAACCCCCCCACCCACCAAACCCCCCAAAATAAAAAACTAACACTAAAAAAGAATAAACTACCCATTGCCCCTAAAGGGGCATTTGAATGGGCATTGCACTTAAAAGGGCAATCAGCTCTTTTTCAAGCCCAAAATAACACTAATCTAAAAAAAAAACACCCCAAAAATTAAAATAAAAAAGCCTAAATAAGCCCCAAATAGGTACTCACTGTTCCTGAAGTCCGGCGGAGAAGGTCTTCTTCTAGATGGATCCATCATCTTCTATCTTCATCCGGAGTGAAGGCGGCGTGGAGCAGAGGTGTGGAGCTGTGTTCCCGATGCCCGGATCCTCAGCGGCGTTCCTCAACAGCGCCGTTCAACGGCGGCGGCGTTCCTTGGCGGCATGGAGGCTCCTCTTTATCCGATGTCTGTCATAGACTGAAGATTAAATGCAAGGTACTACAATCAATTTGGGGTACCTTGCATTCCTATTGGCTGAAATTTTGAAATCAGCCAATAAGATTAGAGCTACTGAAATCCTATTGGCTGTTCAAATCAGCCAATAAGATTTCTGAAGCTCTCATCCTATTGGCTGATTTAAAAATTCAGCCAATATGAATGCAAGGTATCCCAATAAATATTGGGTACCTTGCATTCAATCTTCAGTGTTTGACGGACGATCGCATGAAGAGGAGCCTCCACAACACCGAGATATTGTGGGTTTGGTTCCAGCCCACCGCAATAAAGCAAATATAGCAATATAGCATGTGAAATATATATATATATATATATATATATATATATATATTTACACTATACTGTAGCTTATTATGGACTAGATTATGAGTGGAGTGCAAATGTTTGCTCTCGAGCGATATGGGGTATATAGCAAAGGTTTGCGCTCATCGGGCTTACCACTTATTTTACGAGTTGAAAGTAAACGCGATCACATGAGTGCAATCAAGATTTAAACTAGAATGATTACTGTGACTTCAGAGCTCTGGTTATTTGTTAAGGGAAATTAAAAAGTTGCACAAAACACATCAAAATACATTACAAAGTATAGATGCACTCATAAAATTATTTAAAAAAAATATTGTGCACAAAAATTATAAAGGCTCAAAAATATGAGATCTCAGGTGTTAGAAAAAAATGGCAAGCAAAGGGCTTTAACATTGAGATACATACAAACACATCTCTAAAGATAGATATATATATGTCTATATATGAATGTAGGACTAGGTGCACTCTCACAAACTGTTTCCACTTGCCAGGTACTGAATGGTAGATAAGATATATTTGATAGAAGACAACACTCTCTGTACTTACAAATAAGTGCAACATGTGCCTTTTATTTAGTGACGTTTTGGGGAGTACGCTCATTCATCAGATTTGTATTCATGTGTTTATTTGTGTATATATGTTGGGAAAATGGCGCTGATAGACTTGGTTGCCACAGGGTTGCCACAAACCTTCAGTTTGTAAAAGAGCAATATCTGCGAAAATGAGGTATGCCTTTATATATACACACACATATATATATATATGTATATATATATATATATATATATATATATATATATATATATATATACACATACATATATATACATTTTTGTGCTCTTTTCAGTTAAATACCTTGAAGCATACAATACCATTTTTATTCAATTTTAATACTTTTTAATGTGTTTTATTGTGTTTTTATAGAAATACTTTACTTTGTGCGTAGTTTGCACGCAAGCGAAAGAACAAGTTAGCGCACCACTTGTCATCTAGTCCAATATGTATTAGAAGATGGTGATAGAGAGACAGAAATGTAACACTGGCTTAAGACTAGCGTGTAGCATGAACTCTGATACTCTTCAGAAGTGGCTGTTGTAGGGCATTTCAATGGTACTATGTATGCGCCCCATTCATAAGTAATTGTGAATAACTTATTACACCTCAATTTGTTCAGCAGGACATTTTTTTTTAGGTGATCAAAAGCAGGAGAAAGACTGTTCCTCTTATTTATTTTTATTTAAGTTTGTATGTTTAGCAAATGTGTCAAACATAGTTTAAAAAGGAGGTGTAAAATAAATGAAAATATTTAAATAAATGTTTATATTAAAAAAGCTCTTTATATTTTAAATGTAACTTTCATATCAGTTCTTCCAAGCAGTCTCTTATTTTGATCAGTATTTCTCCACTTTGCTTTTATTTTTAACGTTCTTAAACCTAATGTAAAATATAATACTATTTAACAAATATAAATATTTAAGGGGCATAATAGTCAAAAATTCAGATAGAGCATGTGATTTTAAGACTCTTACAAGTGTACTTCAATTATTAAATTTGCTTTGTTCTATTGGTATCATTTGTTGACACGCATATGTACATATCCTCAGCAGCAGCTAGGCACTACTGGGATCTAGCTAGTGATTGTGTGGCTCCACAATTTTTTTTTCTGGTTTTGATTTGCAGGGCTTAAACCCATAGATATATGCAAACAATAGTGCATTAATACAATGTTCTAATATAGGCAATTTTCTTTTATATCCCTTAAGGCCATTGGCAATTAGTCTCTCTCAAAGGGCCACTTATACTGTGCGCACATTCTGAAGAGGGCCAAATAGTGTTTGTAACCATCATATTTGGCCAACAGAAAAATGTTACCTAAATCAACATATTTAGCTGAATGTTTTAATAACTTTAGCATTTTTATATATTTTAGAAATGTAGTGAAAAATACACTCTTGAGCTTGTAAGAGAGCTTGTAAGAGAGCTTGTAAGTTAATACTTTTATAAATTCTGAAAGTGAACTCGAGGAACTGATGAATCTCATAGTAGCAGCTTATTTTAATAATGAACAATATCGAATAAAGCCCGTAATTTTACTGGACATAAGCAGTAAGTATTCACAGCTGAGATCTGTCAATGATTCATGTCTATATTATGCCTTTTCTAATTCAAAATTTCTGTGGACTTTGCAAAATAACCTCCAGACGATGTAAGTCTAAAATAACACTGCTCAATTCGATATTCGGACTTTGACTTTTTGTACACATCGGGTTAGTGTTTGTGCGAAAACTTTTTTTTACAACTTCTAATACATGCGCTAAGTGACCCTCGTAAAAAGCATCCATCTAGTAAAGTAAACGCACGAGCGGGAGTGATAAAGCTCCAATTGTAATCTAGCTAGGGTGACCATATTGCCGCTTTAAAAATATGAAAAATGCATGTCAGGGTTCTTATACAAACCCTTTATTTAAATAGCCCTGAAAACAGCCCTGACATATGTATTTTTCATATGTGTCCCTTTTTAAAGCGCCAATATGGTCACCCTAAATCTAGCCCTAAATGTGTCTTTAAATATGTTTCTAAATATGTTTTTAAAAATGGTAACCTGTTGCTAATTTGTAATTATTTAATCAAATAGTTACAAAAGCATGGCATCTTTTCATAATTGTTTATCACATAAAAAAATATATATTTATATCACAGCCATGCAGAGATGTAAGGTCAGAAATACAATAGCTTTCATTAGTATTCCTTTTGTATAAAGGCACAAAAGAAAGAACTATGGCGTTTCTACTTACCTATAAAATAAAGCAAATCTGCCCAGGAGACTTTTATCAGAACAGACACTAGTGTTCAATTCAAATATCCTAAAGCAAAAACTGTTATTTATCTGCTGCGGGAATCTCAAGAGTGGGCTGCATTCTACATGCCAAAGTGAATTGGATTAAGAAGTAGAAAAATAAATGGAAGAACCGGTAAGGAAGTTTAACATGAAGAAGTTTGATTAACTGTTTGTTTTATGATATAAAACAAAATTATTTTTACTCCATTGGGATGTCTGAATCCTTATATTACCTTTTCTGTGCTGGTAATAAAATGTTATGTTGTTTATAACTGGTTGATGATTACTCTTGGTCACTGGTTTTCAAACCTGTTCTCAGGCCTCCCCAACAGGCCAGGTTTTCAGGATTACCTTACTAATCAGCTGATTATTTCACCTGTGCTCCAGTTCAGATATCCTCAAAATATGGCCTGTTAGGAAGGCCTGAGTACAGATTTGAAAAACAGTGCTCTTGGTTGTTACTGTGAATCAAGTGATGATGATCATTATTATGCTTAAAGGGATATTATACACTCATTTTTCTTTGCATAAATGTTTTGTAGATGATCTATTCATATAGCCCATAAAGTTTTTTTGTTTAAAAAATGTATAGTTTTGCTTATTTTTAAATAACATTGCTCTGATTTTCAGACTCCTAACCAAGCCCCAAAGTTTTATGAGAATACCGTCAGCTACCTTCTCCAGCTTGCTCCTGTTTGTGTAAAGGGTCTTTTCATATGCAAAAGAAGGGGGAGGGGGGAGTGAATATTTCCCACTTGCAGTGGGCTTTCCAGCTACCTTTTCAACAGAGCTAGACTGAGAGCGTCTAAGTAAATTTTTAAACAATTTTATACTGGATTTTTATATCAGTATCTGTGCATCTTATTCTTTATAGTAGTGTCTATTACATGCAGTTAAATGAAAATGAGTGTATACTGTCCCTTTAAATAACTTAGGATGGGCGGAAGCTTGCCGGCACTACAGAAATCGGCTAAAATTATCATACTCCACCGTGGGAGACAGAAGGGGTCTCATTGATAAACCAGAGTGGAACCGAGAATATGTTCGAGGGGTAAAATTCTGGAGAATACAGGAGCAACAGATACCGCCACGGACATGGCGCTGACGCGATCTTGCTTCCCACACAGCGCTGCAGCCCTTCAGTCTCTCAGCCGAGATAAGACACGGACTAGGGGAACAACACGCAGATGGGTGAGATATCTATAATTAAAACCACTGAGCTAACACTGCCACTTGGTCCAAGCTACTGCACGACATAAGAAAATAAGGAGTTACAATTATATAACAGTCTCAAAATGCACAGACTTTAACAATCACGGCGTGAAGCCGATATAGTTTGCCTCCCCCACCCATCGATATCTTAACCATAGCAAAGGACTCAAAGTTGTTTGCAACAATTATTCAATAGCAGTCATATTCACTTGATTCCTTTAATAATAAGAAGGGTGGGAGGAAGACTTATGCTTTTTCCAGTGCACATTTAAAAACAATCTATTCACACAAACAGGAAATGCAGTGCTAAAAAAACATTTTCCCGAGGAGCACATGAGTCAAGCACTACCAAACATTAAACTACAATTTGGAACATACAGACGCTCAGCAACCATAGCCCTAGAAAAGTTTCTGAATAACATGCAATAAATAACTTTTAAATAGTTGATGGCGCTTTTGCTGACAGATTACTTCTAACCACAGTGGCTAATATTTAACTAAGGGCTTCCATAACACCGGAAAAGACTGGTTTATCCTATTTCGCACTCCCCAGCCAATAAGCCAAGACTGAAAGCCAACACATTTAAAATGTCGTCTAGACAAGTAAAGAAAACTGGTTTAACAGGCAAACAAACTGCTTCCACTCTCTTTTTCAAATCCTCTAAAGGGGATAAGACCACGGAGCTCCCGGAATCGGACATAACGATCTCTTCAGACCAATCCTTTACTGACGGATCTAGCACACTCGACCTTACACCGCTCACTAAAGCAGATTTGAGAGATCTAGTGTCTAAACAAGATATCAACATGAATTTCGAAAAAATGTGGACAAAACTAGACTCCATACAAACAAAAATGACTGAGAGTCTAACGGAACTAAAACAGGACATACAGGAGCTAGGCATGAGAGTAGATACACTGGAGGAAAGTGAAAATATAAGAGATGAAACAGCAGACAAGGTATCACAACAAGTCCAGACCCACAAGCAAGAAATAGAAGAGCTTAAAGACAAATTGGAGGATATAGAAAACCGCACGAGAAGGTGCAATATCAGACTCAAAGGAATCCCGGGAATCCATTGCACCTACGGACCTACAAAGCTATTTACAGCAGCTATTCAAGGCCATCACAGGCCACACAGAAGAAGATCACTTTCAAATCGAAAGAGCACATAGAGCCCTAAAGGCCAAGCCCAAAGGAGATCAACCACCAAGGGATGTCATAGTTAAGCTATTACGTTTTCCAGCTCGCTCACCTACCTAGGGACAAAAATCTCAGATATTCACGATGATTTGTACAAGCTAAATTATACCCCACTATTTCAATCTATTAGACGAGATCTTGGATCTTGGAGGAAGGGGACCTTCTCGTGGTACGGGCGCCTTTCGTCCATAAAAATGAATGTGCTCCCGAGGATCTTGTACCTCTTTAGAGCACTGCCGATCAGGGTCCCTTCCTCGGAGCTCCAGAAACTACAATCAGAACTAATCTCATTCTTAAGAGGAGATGGTAATGCTAGGATAGCATCCCATACATTAACTAGACACCGACGTCTAGGTGGAGTAGGAATACCACACTTACAAGCTTACTATCTAGCGGCTAGGACAGCACAAGCCTCGCTCCTCCAGAAACCACTAAGAGAGATTCTCTGGACAAATATAGAAACTGACAGTATAGAATTGGATTACACGGATGACCTTCTGTGGAACTCCAAGAAAGATATACACCAAGATAGCCGTAGCCTACCCTCAACAATAGATACACTTTCACACTGGGAACAATTAACAAAACACCCAATGATGTTGCCTCCAGGCACCTGGGTTAAACCGATCAGACTCCTGCTTCCCAAGGAAACTCACAACACAATAGATAAGTGGGCTAATAAAGGTCTTTACCGGGTGGCAGACTTTCTCATCCACTCACAAATCATTTCATTCAATCACCTTCAGGAGCTGATAACCCCACTCAAACTACATTGGTTCCTATACCTCCAAATCTCTTCTGCCCTTAATAAGTATGATATCTCCCGTGGGAAACACCCACCCACAGTCATGGAAAGAATATGCTCAAACCCGACTAGGGAAAAGCAGCTCATTTCAAAACTTTATATAGCAATTCAGGACACACATTACACTGAGAAATCGTCCATAGCGATAAAATGGGAAGAAGACGGGGCAGATCAGATTTCAAAAGATGAATGGGACCAATTATATTTCGAATCCTGTAAGGGGCTTATTAGTGCGGACCATAGGGAAAATACTATAAAAACAACATTTCGTTGGTATCTTACGCCCCTAAAAACATCACACTATTCAATGAATAAGTCCAAATTATGCTATAGAGGCTGTGGGATACAGGGTTCTTATAGACATATGTGGTGGGACTGCGAACCCATCAAAAATATTTGGAGAATGCTCAATGATCTCCTCAGTAAAGTTTTAGACGAACAAATAGTACTAACCATAGACCAAGCACTTCTTCATAGGCGATTGCCCAACCTGAACCCCACCATTAATAAATTCATTAAAATACTTTGCACGACCACTAGAGTGTGCATAGCGAGGCACTGGAAGGAAGGTCCCCCTACTTGGAAAGAAGTACTAGACAAAATAAAAGACATATACACACTATCGGAAAGGGTAGCATGGATACAAGGAGACACTACACAATTCAACAAAATATGGTTTTATTGGATAATGCATTCAACAATGACGGTCAGGTAATAGAATCCACAAATAGAAGATTATGGTAAAAACTCTATAAACTATAAGCACATAGTTATAAATCGGCCAAACGATGCACTCAGCTTAGATCCCAGACATAATTGAATGACAACACAGACATGATTTAATGTTTATTTGTATTCTTATTTTTATTTTTATTTTATCTTTATTTTTTTCTTTTTTATTTCTTATTTAGGTTTGTTAATGTTCATTACTCATGATATATATCATAGATCAGTGTTAAGGATTTATGAGTTAAAAATGTTCCCATGTTGATTTGAGATGTCACATTGTCTGAGGCACTGTAATAATTGCTCTCAGGATGTATACACTGTTAATTATGCTGAGATATGGAAATAAAAATAATTTCAACATAAATAACTTAGGATGAAGGGGGTATGCACTATGCAGCACATTTATAATAGGATGGTGTACTATAAACTTTTGTCCCCTTAAATTTGTTCCTGATTTCCCACTTTTTTGCTGTAGTGTAGTCAATAATTTACAGATATAGCATTTACCTTTATTTTGTTATTTAAAATAGACAATTTTCATGTTGAAACCACATGCTGTTCTAAAATTGTCAGTGCTTGAAGGGACACTGAACCCAAATTTTTTCTTTTGTAATTCAGAAAGAGCATGCAATTTTAAGCAAATTTCTAATTTACCCCTATTATCAATTTTTCTTCGTTCTCTTGCTATCATTATTTGAAAAAGAAGGCATCTAAACTTTTTTTTGGTTTCAGTACTCTGGACAGCACTTTTTTATTGGTGGATGAATTTATCCACCTATCAGCAAGGACAACCCAGGATGTTCACCAAAAATGGGCCGGCATCTAAACTTACATTCTTGCATTTCAAATAAAGATACCAAGAGAATGAAGAAAATTTGATAATAGGAATAAATTAGAAAGTTGCTTAAAATTTCATGCTTTATCTGAATCGCGAAAGAAAACATTTGGGTACAGTGTCCCTTTAAGTAATGGCTGCAGAAAAGCTATATAAACAAGACATCATAATCTGCCAGTGGGGAGGGGGGAGAAAGAACCCAGCCCTTTTTAAAGGTTGTTCCTGAATCAGCATTAAATAAAATGAGCAGACCATTTCAAGGAAACAGGCTCATTTTGATCTGAATGTCTTTGTCACAAGTATTGCAGGATCCTTATTTTCAAAAGTTTAATGTAATGAATACTGTACCTCTTTATTATTGGTGAACCATAAAGCAAGTTGGAAATTTAAAAAAAAAAAAAAAAAAACATTTTTACTGTTGATTTTGTTTTTGCCATATGTAGATAAATGGCTCATTCAATACCAGGAAATTAAAGGTTGGAGAAAGTATTAACACCAAAATGACCATAACACCAAAATGACCATCTTCTTGCATGATGTGTTTCTATCGTACTTGTCCCACCCTTGTCCTTACCGCTGGCTTGTTGTGGAAGTTCTGTTAACTCTCACTTGTATATAGAATTATATTAAAGTTTACTGACAAGGAAAAGAAGAAAATTGTGAAAGATTTGATCATCAAAAATTTCCTGGAATGGAGAATATAAAATGTAGATGTTTGTGTGCTTTATATTTTATACTCCTTATGAAGGTTGAATAAAAGTTGTAATAATGTGGCGCAATATTTGTTACAATTTTCCATCTAAAATTTACCTTTCTCAGATTGCTTGAGGGACCCTGCGGCACTGATGACAACTCTTAGATAACCTAACCAGACCAGAGCGCTTAATAGAATAAGACACTGGGGCCTATTTAACAAAGGTCTGTCGGACCTGATCCGACAGTGCAGATCAGGTCCGACAGACCTCACTGAATGCGGAGAGCAATACGCTCTCCGTATTCAGCATTGCACCAGCAGCTCTTGTGAACTGCTGGTGCAACGCTGCGCCCCCTGCAGATTCACGGCCACACGGCCTCTAGCAGGGGGTGTCGTACTCGATCGGGTTGAATTGCGGCGATGTCTGTCTGCCTGCTCAGAGCGTCTTTAGACTGGTGCTTCATAACTGGTGTTTCTGGTGAGCCTGAAGGCTCGCCGAAACACGGGGCTTCAAGCTCCATAAGGTGTCCTCAACTGTAAACAATGTTTATTTTTCAATCCTTCAGATCTATTTGTGTTTTTTTATTAGAAGATACATCAACTCTCAGGTTTGATAGTATATCTAATGGTTGGCTGACATTTTTTATTATTTATATCCTTCACATAATTATCATAAGACTGAAGTTAAAGGAACATTCCGGTCAAAATTTAAATGCACATAGTTGAATTACATCTTTGAATAGAAACAAATTTGCAATATAGTTGTATTAGCAAAAATGCTTCTAGTAAAAGTTATCACTGTTTTAGTGTTAACATTTTTCTCTGCATGTGCACGTGAAGTATAAATAGATATTCTCACAGCACTGGCAATTTAAATACTGCAGTTGTTTAGATCATTAGTAGGGCTTGTATCATGTCAGCACTTAACAAATTGAGTCATTACCAGATGTTAAAAGCACCTTAGGCTCTCTGAGCAAGTGCTGTGTTTAAAATGCTGGTGCACGGTGCATACTTAAATACACATTTGAAACAGCTATAGCTTTTATTAGAAGCATTTTTGCTAATGCATGTATATTACAAAAATGATTCTATTCAAGACTACAATGAATCCATGTAAAGTAAATTTTTGGCTGGAATGTCCCTTTAATAGGTCAGATTTATCTTCTTATTTTTTGGTCTACAAAGCATTTCCTAATATATATATATATATATATATATATATATATATATATATATATATATATATATATATATATATATATATATATATATATATATATATATATATATATATACTGTATATATTTATATATACATAACCCTGGTCCCTTAGGAGGTTATTATGAACAGCTATAAGGAACCATTATTATTTTCCTTCAAATTCACTTGCGTATTCTTGCTCTGTTGGTGTCATGTGCAGATGAATGAGGTCTCAGCAGTAGCATTGTCTCCTATTGGTAAGTATTTTCTGCATGTGGTACCTATCTCTTGTCATTCAGCTAGCTCCCAGTAGTGCATTACTGCTCCTTCAATAAAGGATACCAACAGAGAATGAAGCAAATTAGATAATATAATTAAATTGGTAAGTTGTTTAAAACTGTATGATCTATCTAAATAATGAAATAAAAAAATGAAAAAGGTTTCATGTCCCTTTAATTTACGGGGAATTGAATCCTAAAAGTTTAATGTTCAGAACTTCTTAGTTTATGCTACTGCTAAATTATACAAAAATACAGTTATTTTTCTATGAAACAACCTCAAAATTAACTTTTATTATTTAAAAATGTAAATAATATTAAATATAAATATAAAATAATAAAAAAATAATAATCCCAACACTTTAATTAATTGCAGGATATTTTCCACAAAACATTAAGGGGTCGAATTATGAAGACCCACTCGGCTTCAGTTCCGCCTGAAGCCGAAGTTAAGAAGCAGCGGTCCTAAGACTTCTGAGGTGGCGGACAGCAATCAGCCTGATCAAATACGATCGGGTTGATTGACACCCCCTGCTAGCGGCCGATTGGCCGCCAATCTGCAGGGGGCGGTATTGCACCATCAGTTCACAAGAACTGCTGGTGCAATGATAAATGCCGACAGCGTATGCCCATTTACGTGCACCACATCGCATCATGTCCATCCGCACAATAATAAATTGACCCCTAAGCATCAGATTATGAGTGGAGCGCAAAATATCCACTCAGTAATACCAGCGCACAAGTTGAGCGCAAAGAGAACGGGAACACACAGTTCCCCATAGACTGCAATGTAGAGGCACTTTTCAGTGACACCCCACACCCACCAACTGCAACCCGTAAAAACTGCTTTGTGCAGTTTTTTTTTAATATAAAAATTTACAATATATTTTTTTTGGGGGGACTTTGGGGGATATTTTGTAAATTAACCAAAATTATTTTTACGCTTGCACGTAAATGGGCAAATTTTCCCATTACAGGTGCACAATAAATTAGTGCTCCACTTGTAATCTAGCACAATAAATAAATAAACTGTTTATATTAAGATACTGAGAGTTTGCTCTATTTAGGGCCCAAAAGATAGAAGAATAAATAATTTGATGTTCTCTTGTGTCCCTGACACAACATTTTTATGTGGGACACAGAGAAGGTGAATAAAGCAGAGATTTTTTTATTATTTAATGGAAATCAGCAGAATTTCAACAGTGCAAGCTCCAAAGCTCTCAGGAATTGTGAAACACACATGATTTGTAGTAGAAGAAATGGGTTTCCTGCCCAATGATATAACATATCTTTATATATATAACAATATATACTGTATATATATATATATATATATATATATATATATATATATATATATATATATATATATATATATATATATATATATATATATAGTAATCTATGTTCATTTTCATTTCTCGTGCTACATAACCTATTGGGGCTTTGTAAATAATAAACAATTAAATACTACTGCTGCTACAACTAATAATAATAATGATAAATGCAAACAAACGTAGGTTCGTTTTTAGAGAACAATTGACTGTGTATGAATGCATTTCAGTTTTACATAGAAGCATTGTTGTAGTATACTTACATTAGCAAAAAAGGCTCTAGTATCAGCAGCATATGCACATATGTGCTGACTGCACATGCATGAGCATTTAAACAATTCCTTTCTGCAATCTCAGAGCTGTGGTTAACTGTTTTCCGAAACGAAAAACTTGCAGAAAACACTTCAAAAATATATTACAAAGTATAGTTACACTCATATTAACAGTCTAATAAAAATAATTTAAAAACATATTGCACAAAAAAGTTATAAGGGCTCAAAGATTGGAGATCTCGAGTGTTAGAAAATTAAAAAGGCAGGCAAATGGCTTTAACATTGAGACACCTACATATACATTGCTAAAGATGTATTTTTATAGATATATATGTTTATATATATGTGTACATATATATATATATATATATTAATGTATTTATATGTGTTTATATGTATTTACAGTCATATATACACATGTAAAAACATTTATTTATATATATATATATATATATATATATATATATATATACACATATCTAAACATATATAGGTTGTAAGGTGTTTCTTTGAATTGTCTAAATAAAGCTCTATCGCCTAGATTACGAGTCTTGCGTTAGCCTTAAAAAGCAGCGTTGGGTCCCAACTCTACTTTTTAATGCCCGCTGGTATTATGAGTCTGGCAGGTACAGGTGTATCGCTCACTTTTATTCCGCGATTTGAGCATACCGCAAATCCCCTTACGTCAATTGCGTATCCTATCTTTTCAATGGGATTTGCCTAATTCCGGTATTACGAGTCTTGGAAAAAGTGTGCGGTACACCCTCTCCTGTCAAGACTTATACCGCATTTAAAAGTCAGTACTTAAGAGTTTTATGGGCTAACGCCGTAACATAAAACTCTTAACTAAAGTGTTAAAAAGTACACTAACACCCATAAACTACCTATTAACCCCTAAACCGAGCCCCCCTCCCCCGCACATCGCAAAAACACTTAAATACATGTTTTAACCCCTAATCTGTCGACCGGACATCGCCGCCACTGTAATAAATATATTAACCCCTAAACCGCTGCACTCCCGTCTCGCAAACACTAGTTAAATATTATTAACCTCTAATCTGCCGTCCCTAACATCGCTGCCACCTATTTACATTTATTAACCTCTAATCTGCCGCCCCCAACGTCGCCGCCACTATATTAAAGTTATTAACCCCTAAACCTAAGTCTAACCCTAAGTCTATTTATTTTAACTAGGTACAATAGTTATTAAATAGTTATTAACTATTTAAGAACTACCTAGCTAAAATAAGTACAAATTTACCTTTAAAATAAACCCTAACCTAAGTTACAATTACACCTAACACTACACTATAATTAAATTAATTACCTAAACGAACTACAATTAATTACAATTAAATTAAATAAACTAAAGTACGAAAAACAAACAAACACTAAATTACAAAAAATAATAAAATAATTACAAGAATTTTAAACTAATTACACCTACTCTAATCCCCCTAATAAAATAAAAAAAGCCCCCCAAAATAATAAAAATCCCTACCCTATACTAAATTACAAATAGCCCTTAAAAGGGCTTTTTGCAGGGCATTGCCCCAAAGTAATCAGCTCTTTTACCTGTAAAATAACATTGCCAATCAGAATTAAGGTAGGAAAAATCCTATTGACTGATCCAATCAGCCAATAGGATTGAGCTCGCCTTCTATTGGCTGATTGGAACAGCCAAATTTTTTTTGTACTTTAGTTTATTTAATTTAATTGTATTTAATTGTAGTTAGTTTAGGTAATTAATTTAATTATAGTGTAGAGTTAGGTGTAATTGTAACTTAGGTTAGGGTTTATAACTACAATTAAATACAATTAATCCCGTCACTGGCTTCCTCTTGCTTCTAGGATTAAACATAAAATCCTCACACTGACATATAAAGCTCTCAGCTCTCCCCTACATCTCAGAACTTGTCTCTAGATACTCTCCCTCCCGTCCCCTTCGATCAGCTCAGGATCTTCTCCTCTCTTGTTACTTCCTCACATTACCGTTTACAGGACTTCTCCAGACTGGCCCCCATCTTGTGGAATTCCCTGCCTCACTCCATAAGACTCTCCCCTAGTTTTAACAGCTTCAAGCACTCCCTAAAAACTCTACTATTCAGGGATGCATACAACCAACACTAACCTTTCCTAACTCCATTGCTTTCCCCTTGAACCCCTTAGAATGTAAGCCTATGGGCACAGCTGTTTACAGATCGCTTCATAAGAGCCGACTACAACAGTGAAACTCTCGGCAGGGCCCTCTACCCACTTGACCCCTACAAAAGCTATGCTGTACACCGACTATGTTTACAGTGCTGCGGAATCTGTTGGCCCTCTGCAAATACCTGATAATAATAATAATAATAATAATAACAATAATTTTACATGTAAATTTGTACTTATTTTAGCTAGGTAGTTATTAAATAGTTAATAACTATTTAATAACTATTCTACCTAGTTAAAATAAATACAAACTTGCCTGTAAAATAAAAATAAACCCTTTTAGTTATTAGTTATATTGTAGCTAACTTAGGGTTTATTTTATAGGTAAGTATTTAGTTTTAAATAGGAATAATTTACTTAATTCTAGTAATTTTATTTAGATTATTTTAAATTATATTTAAATTGGGGGGTTAGACTTAGGGTTAGACTTAGTTTTAGGGGTTAATATATGTATTATAGTTGCGACGACGTTGGGGGCGGAAGATTAGGGGTTAATAAATATAATGTAGGGTTCAGCAATGTTGGGGGCAGCAGATTAGGGGTTCATTAGTATAATGTAGGTGGCGTCGGTGTCCGGAGCGGCAGATTAGGGGTTAATAATATAATGTAGGTGGCGACGATGTCGGGGACGGCAGATTAGGGGTTAATAAGTGTAAGATTAGGGGTGTTTAGAATCAGGGTTCATGTTAGGGTGTTAGGTGTAGACATAACTTTTATTTCCCCATAGGAATCAATGGGTCTGCGTTAGGAGCTTTACGCTTCTTTTTTGCAGGTGTTTTTCAGCCGAATCTGCCCCATTGATTCCTATGGGGAAATCATGCACGAGCATGTTTAGCCAGCTCACCGCTACCGTAAGCAACGCTGGTATTGAGGTGAGATGTGGAGCTAAATTTTGCTCTCCGCTCACTTTTTTGCGGCTAACGCCGGTTTGTAAGAACCTGTAATACCAGCATTGTTTGTAGGTGAGCAGTGAGCATAAACTAAGCGTTAGCACCGCAAAAACTCGTTATGTAGCCGTATGTTTTTTCACTAAAGATTTTGGCTATATTTGCTTGTATGGTGTGTGGGATCTTATAAGTATAGTATATATTTTTTTATAGATAGTGGTGTCTATATTTCCCAGCACCCAAATACTACAAATTAAAAATAAAATTCTAATAAAAATCTTTTATTGAGGTGCCACTCCCATATATATGTTGATATATATAAGTGCATTATAGCCCTTTTCCATTAAGCAGATAAAACCACGATAAACATATTTATGCAATATTCATATTTAATAAAGTTTTTAACTATGTATTTACTGTAAATAGTTCACATTTACTAATGTTGTGTGCACGATCTGTGTTTGTTTTTTTTCTCCATTGATCTCTATGGGGAATACATGCATGCACAGGTGGAAAATTGAGTTTGTTTTTTCGCGCTATTCAGGTTAACGCTTGCGCAAACTAAGTTGCTTTGGAACCTGTAATACGAACGCAACCCCAGCAAGGGCAAAAATGAAAATCCTGGTGGAGTTTTCACTAACGCAAAAAATATATATGCAGCGTCACTTTTTTAATCTAGCCTATAATATTTGAATCCCGATCCACTAGTTACACATAGCATAAGCCTGTATGCTGCTGAATCAGTAATAGCTTTTACTCAAAGCATTTTGCTAATGTAAGTATATAGTAAAAATGCTTCTGCTTAAAATACACTCATACACATTTCAATTTTGACCTTTGTATACCTTTAAGCCTCAGCAAGATAAAAGTGTATACAGATCGCTAGGATGTTTCCATGTGTAATATGGGGAAGGTATACATAGGAGTGACAATTGAACACCACCTCCCATCAAAATAAAATCTATTTGCTAAATATGCATGACTTCACCTTCCAGAATCATAAGCAGATCCAGACGCAATTATGTTTTTTTTTTAATAGTTTCAAAGCTACTTAGGATGTTTTAGGAAGAAATAGAGTTTTCGTTATTAGAACAGATAGGAAAATTGGCAGACTAGATGAACCAAGTGGTTTTGATCTGACGTCTCTTCTTCTTTTCAATGTTTAATAAAACTTTATGCTTTGACAGTTAGGATAAAGAAAATATATATTCTGAGCCCATGGGTGAAAAGGTCTATATCCAGACCTAGTTTTATATATTGACTACAACATATGACATTACACAGCCATAAAGCAGGAATAATAAATAATTACATTACGTAAGTGTTCCACAAATATGATCCTTTAATATATTTTATGTGAGTTTGAATGTTAAAATGACACTCATAAAGCTTAATTATAACTTGATTAAAAATAATATTTTTTTGGAGATTTATTGGTTAACGTAACACATTTGGTTGACCCCATTTTTTGATAATAACATAATTTGAAACATGCTTTTTGTACGTTGAGGTTAATACATTATTGAACTGTGGTAACCTAACTAATAAATCTCTAAATTAAAATATAAATATATATTATTTTATGTAATTGGTAGCACATTGACATTCTTGCTACATTTATCATCTGTGTCCAGAGGCTGGAATGTTGTTCATTTCACAATAAAAATACTATAAATATTGGCATTTTAGTGACATAAGTCCCCAGTATAGATCTGTTTGTAAACCTATATTTTAAACCCGTTTAAGGATTAACAGTCCAAATTGTTTTGAATTGATATATTTTTTATAAATTATTACAAACACCACCAGATCAAAGAAGTTAAAATTTGGTCTTTGTGGGCCATAGACAGACTAGGATTTCATTGTTATTCTGCATGTGTTCTAATCTTTATAATTTAAAAATACATTAAATGCTTTTTAGAATGTAAAATAAGATGTTTAATTATGTGTAGCAAAACAATTTTGCAATATAATGTATTTTTTTATTTTGTCCCCTATTCCTGTAGTTTAACTCTGAAAATTTGATTTCAAATTCTCCTTAGTCTCCATAAAGTAATAGGTGTAGCCATGTTGAAACCTAGGTTTCCATTATCTAATTTTTTTCTGTTGAGGACAATTAGAGACAGATAAAAAATTCTTACACATTCATAAAATACAAATGTTTTGTATTACACTATTTACCCGTACAAGTACATATTTCCCATACTTTCTCATTTTGATCTATACAGTACTTCTGCATGCATTCATATAACAAATTATTATTTATTTTATTATATTATTATTATTATTTTTTTTTAACACCCCCTACAGTATTTAACTCTGAAGTATCTCTAAAATTAAAAAAAGAGAAATAAAATGGAGATTATAGTGCCGTAACAATCAAACACAGGGACACAATAGGAAGTACCTATTTGCTGCCTTACGAGCAGGCTGGGTCCTTACAGATGCACAGCAAACTGATCATTGGCTAATCTTGAATCATTAAAAACAAAGAAAAAAAGGCACCTCATGATGCAATAATGACCAAACAAAAAGAAAACTGTAGAAATATTTTAACTGAATACTCACAGATGGGGCTCTACAGAAACAAGCTGGGTCTTCTCAGTTGCCCAGCAGACTGACTACCAGGTCTCTCAAATGCTAGATACTCCTTTAAAGGGCCACTAAACCCAAAATCTTTCTTTCATAGAGATAGAGAATAGAAATTTAAACAACATTACAATTTACTTCCATTATTTATTTTGCTTAATTTTTTAAATATCCTTAGTTGAAGAAAAAGCAATGCACATGGTGAGCCAATCACATGATGCTTCTATGTGCAGCAACCAATCAGCAGCTTTTTCATCAATGAATATCAAGAGAATAAAACAAATTAGATAATATAAGTAAATTTGAAAGATGTTTAAAATTGCATTCTCTTTATAAATCATAAAATAAAAAATGTGGGTGGTATGTCCCTTTAAATTGGTAACACACAGCAAGATGAAAGACTGGATATGCTTTTCAAAAAGTTAAAAACTTTATTAAAAAAAACATTTAAACTTTTTTTAACATATCCATATCTGCTTGTGAGCATAAGGTTTAAAGATATCTATTGTGTCCCTTTTTTTTTAGTTATATACTCCTGTGGTGAACCCAGCCAGTTTGGGAAAGAGCTGCATTCATATGATTGTGCCTGGAAGTTTGAAATACTGAAGTACTATGTAAATACCACTTCTACAGTTATTTAGTTATGTTTTAAATATCAAGAACAATAAAAAGTGTAATTTTGACATCAAGTATTTGATACATTTGAAGAAGCTACGTCTATAATTAGGGATGAGCGAATGTGTTTATCCGAATTCGAATGTTAGAACGAATGTTATTGTAGAAATTCGATTTACATAATAGAATGTTGATAAGAACGAATATTCTTAAAAATTCGATTTTCGAATGTTATTTACAGTTTTCGAATGTCACATTTGAATTTGAATGTCACATTTGAATTCGAATGTTACATTCGAATATCACATTCAAATTTGAATATTACATTTATAAAACACAATTGTAGACTAGAAACACTATTTCGAATGTCACATTCGAATCGAATATTATATAATATTTAAAACACAGTATTAGACTAGAAATACTATTTCAAATTCGAATGTGACATTCGAATTTGAATGTAGCATTCGAATTTGAATATTACATTTATTAAACACAGTTGTAGTCTAGAAATACTATTTCAAATTTGAATGTCACATTCGAATTCAAATATTACATTTTGAAATTGAATAAATACATAGCTAAACATTCTATTATTCGAACAAATATTTTCGAATTTTATTGAAAAATTCGAAAACGAAAATTCGAAAATAGAATGTTAGAATGTTATATAAACATTCATAATTCGATTCGAATGAACGAAGGTATCAAAATTCGTTATAAATTTCGAATTTTTAGAAACATTCGCCCATCCCTATCTATAATGTAAGGTCTCAGTGCATGTTGCTTTATTTTTGGTACAAACAGTGATGCAGTTTCTTTGATCAATCAATTTTATTTATCTGAATAAATTGTATAGCATGATAAATATTCACCATTTTTTTCATTAGCCGTGTCATTTAAAGGGGCAAATTGACCCTTATCTAAAAGAGAAGTCTCTTGGTTTCATGGACTCATGGATTTTTATTCTTGTAAAATATAGATGTTTCAGAACCTTCCACCTTTTATTAGACTAAAACTAAAGCTTGTAGATAATTGGGTAAAGCAATTTTTACATTCATTATAAGATATCTAGAAATAATGGGGTAGATTTATCAAGCAGAGGATGCTGCAATCTACCCTCATAGTTTTAGGTTCCCCTGAAACATAAATTAAGAAGCAGTGGTCTTAAGACAGTGTATACTGTCGGCATTTATCCATGTGGGACACATGATAAATCGGCCCCAATGTCTTAAAGGTTAGAAAACTGTTATTTTCACACTACCCAGGTGAAATTTTAAAGATTAAAAGGACACAAAACACTTTGAGACTGTAATATAAAATATTTAATAATGCATAGTAAAACAACCGTAGTCCAAAAGGATGATCTTCCTGGAGTCATTCTGAAGTAATCGATGATTCCAGACTAGTCAACAGAAGCCATCCTGAATTATGCCCACAGGCCAAAATATTTAAATGAGATTACTCTAAAGTAATTGACTGGCTGCTCGTGCTTGTGAAGTAATCAGTAAGGTAATCTGCTAATCATTCTAAACTCATTACCCAGAATTTTTTACCCTAGCAGATGACTTTGCAAGCCTGAAGATGTGTTGTGATTTGCAAATGGCTTCAAAAGTAGTTTGATGATCCTCAAATAACTCCTGGATGGTCTCTAAAGTAATCCTGTTTGTCTTGGCAATTTTGCAATATACTTTAGGAGAAGATGACCACTGATAAACAATTGCAGCAAACAAGGCGTTAATGCATTAAATTTCACACACGCACACCTAGTATGTTAATTTATTGTAAGACTAAAGATAAATTCTGTAATTGTAAGGCATGGATTGTCCTTATACATAGTGCCTAAGGTAAAATAGGAGATTCTTATATTTTATAAAAGTTGTCTCATGGGTGTAAGGGTTCAGGTGACCCTTTATGTGAAAGAAGATTCGCAGTGCATGTCATATGTATGTTGCTCAACTCTGTATGCTAAGAGGGCTGAATCCAAAATAAAATTTAGCACAGTTTTATAAAGAAAAGCATATTACAAAATTGATTTAGCATTTAAAACTTGACTTTTATGTTCCTTTAAGAAATTATATTGATATGTATACAATTTACATATATTAGGAACAAAAATACATTAATTGCTATTGGTCCCAAAATATAACCCCCCACCCCAGTTGAGTCCGTGAAGTTTTTTCTTTTGCTGTTGTTTGAATTATGCATCAGTGGACCAATGCTACCGTTGATTTAAGAATTTCCCTAAGGCAGAGTCCATTTACAGAATGAGGTAATTGCAGTATTCATCTTGATGTCAGGTAAGCAATGCTCTGATGATCTAGGTTGCCCTTATCTGCTTTTGAGCTTCACTTATCATTTATTTCATTTATTCCAAAGAATTGCCCCATGATGACCACAATGTGTATCACATTCATATTCCATGTATTCATTAGTAGTTTTCCTGAGCAGATGAGACAATGTTTTTACCAAATAACATCATAATCTCAGCTCCTTCTCTACCAGAAATCTTTCATATTTCCATAGCATTCTAGTGACCTTATTATCTGTGTTGTGCCAAATCTCTTCATGTCATTTTTATTATTTCTTGATCCTGTACAACTGAGTGACAACTCCCACCTCTATTTTTTTTTAACATAAACTAATTTGCTACCTAAGCAACGTTGATCATTCATAGCACTCCAGCTCCAATGATATTTGCAATGAACAAAAAGAGACTAAGAAAAGAAAAAAGGCTTTATTTATTGTGGTATGCTTTGCAATATATAGTCAGCAGCCTGCCTGAGAGGGTTAATGGTGTTAGTGTTAAAAAGCCCAGTCATTTTCTCATTAGAGATATCCTATGTAGATTGCAAACACAGTCAGGGTACAAATGCACAGTAGAACTGCTTTTTCAATGCATCATATATTTTGTTTATTATAAAAGGATTAACCTATGGGCTTTGACTTGGTTTGGGTAGATGAACGAAACGCATTGGCCAAAATATGCCACAAAAGTATGGGAATACTGTGCCAGTAATGGTTTAAATGCAGGGAACACTACTTTATAACTGTTCCTTTAGCACCTCACAGACTTTCTACATAATTTATCAAAGCTGCATGAATCTAAAGGTTTTAGTCACTCACTATGCATTTTCAGTTTGCAACAATAATGTGTTTGTGTCTTTGGTTTCAACATAGGGACTTTTTAAAATAAAATAATAACTAGTATAAAGCCTTTTTTTTTTGTAAGTGCTTATTCCTAGATGGTGGTATTTATAGAGTGTCTTTTGGAAGCTTTCTCAAATAGAATAGACATTTAAAGGCAATTTATGCAGAGAAACATTTTGTAATCACCATGAATTTAAATTTCCTTCAACTACCTATATGTGATACTTCACAACAAAAGTGTAAAATGTTCCAGCTATCATTTAGAGTATTCTGCCCCCACCAAAGGAATATCAAGGGTGAGGAACAGGTTTGTGTTTTCTGTGGGCTAATTGTGCTTGTTTTCGGCAGAAAACTGTTTGAGTTTTTTCCAATGATCACCATCACAAAATGCCTCTGACAAAAATAGTCCTGAAGTTGAAATTGCTACCTCCAGATACAACAAAAAATGGTTATTTGCCTTTTTAATCTGTTGATATCTTTATTTTAAAGAAAAACAATTGTAATATTAGGGGTTTACCAATTACTTCACATGCGGATTGATCTCTTTTAATAGAACATAGCTGGTTTTAACTGGGTGTGCTACAAAACCATAGAGATATGTGTGTATGTGTATCTAAGAGATTTGAATAGCAATATTATCAGTATAGTGGTCATTAAATAGTTGTTAGTCATTTATTTGTGTGTTACCATCGATAAACTTTTGGGGTACTCAGTAATAAGTTGAAAAATACTCTCTGGCGTTTATCAAGCTCTTTTTACCTTTGGAATTTGATAAGTGAAATGGCTTTGTAAGGCCCAAATGACTAGTGAAGCACTAATCATAGAGCAGGGTGCGCTATAAATATAACGGGCCCCAGCTTAGAATAGTGTGCAATCTGGTATTACAAGTTACTGGTAAAAATTAATTATTAGAAAATGCTTAGCGTGGCCAAAATCTCTTTATCATGTCGTACACTTTCAACAGAAAGAAGTTTGAAGTTAACAGCACTAAAACATTAGCGTGACTTGGGACCTGAAGTAAAGTTTTAGGGTTTGATTAAAAGTACACATGTAAAACATGTTAAAATAAAGTATTACACATATTTATTCATATTACATGTAAAATATATGTTTGATATTGAAATAATTGAAGGACTTAAAGGTGTGTATATATCTAAACCTATCTGTCTATCGATCTATAGTCTCAAATCTGGAGTGCACTCTTCAGTATTCTATCCACCATGTTATATGATAATAATATACAAAAGAATACTTGGTATTTCATCAAACATCATTATTGATAATTTTACAATATGAGGGCCGAAATGTTGGATCATACTATGTATGTCATGTAAAATTATCAATAATAATGATATAATAATATTTTGAAGCATTTGATGGAAACCGAGTTTTATTTTGAATATATATATATATATATATGTATCCAGCGCTACGGAATATACAAATAAATGATAATAATAATAATAATATTAATAATAATAATATGTGTGTATATTTGTATGTGTGTATCTATATGTTTGCATGTGTATGTATGTGCACACATACATACATACATATATATATATATATATATATATATATATATATATATATATATATATATATATATATATATATATATATACACACACAAATATAAACACAGTTGAGCCCCTCCCAGTCATACCTTTTCATATACCACATTCCTTTGAAGGGACATTGTACACTAGCTTTTTCTTTGCATAAATGTTTTGTAGATGATCCATTTAAATAGCCCATCTAGTAGTGTTTTTATAAAATATAATTTTTCTTATTTTTTTAAAAACATTGTGCTGATTTTCAGACTCCTAACCAAGTCCCACAGTGTCAAATGTATACACACGTTTACAGATTCCTGCAGGCTCCTGTTTATGTTTTCTGTCTTTTCATATGCAGGGAAGAGGGGGGGATGAGGAGTGTCTTCTCTTTTTTGTTTATCCAGCCCCTTTCAGTGGGTTTCCCAGACTACCTCATCAATAGTGCTAAACTGGGAGCTTCTAAGTAAGTTTTTAAAAGTTTTTTTACTGGATTTTTAGATCAGCACCATTGCATATTCTTCTTTATAGTAGTGTCCATTACATGCAGTTATATGAAAATTGGTGTATACTGTCCCTTTAAATCATGTTAACACCCTTTTTTGTTTTTCAAATAGAAATAGTTTAAATAGCATATTTCTTCACTTAGAAGAAAAATGTATTTTTATTTTTATATATATATAAATATAACATTTAATAAAGAAGAATAATGCTATTTAAAAAAAATATTCTTAGCGCACCTTTGACCTTTGACTTAGCTTAGTGCATCTTATGTTTAACACTAGATCGAAATCCAGTACATGCTTTTGTACTACATCCCATAGAAGTCTATTGGAAGAGGAAGTCATTGCAGCCACCACACTATTTGCCTCCAGATGTTAGCAATATAATACTATACAAAATGAATAATAAATAAAGGCACAATAAGTAATAATTACTAAAAAAATATTACTGTGGAACAAGGCACTTGGTAGCAATTAGGGGTGGGCATTTGTATCCTTCGTACGGAAGAAGGTGGCCGCTCGTGGAATTATGCTCTTTTTTTAGCCACATTTTTTCTTGTAAAAGTTCAACACACTAAGATCTGGATTTGCACAGATTCTCATGGGTTAAATGTGGCTTCGAAAAGAGCCAAATCCCAATAGTGGCTGCCTTCTTCTGCATTTGGATCCTAACAAAGGATCCGAATGCCACCCTAGTAGTAAGCAAACATAGGATAACCAAAAACAAATGCTAGCAGATATTTGTGGAAAATACAGATAATTTATAATGAGATATATGAATATACCTAGAGCTTTTTAGTTAATCATGATTCTTATTAGACATACAAGTTTTAAGTAAATTGACTATGTCCTAATTATTTAGCTGCATCATTATAGTCGTGTGAATGCTGCTGCACCTGCTGGTTTGTGCGGCTCCTGTACCCCTGTATGATCTGTCTGCTAGCAATGCAATGATATGCACACTAGAATGCTGGGTTCTGGACGCAACTGCATTCCTGTGGTAGTGAGAACGTTAGTTGGACAGCACAGGAGGAAAATATGGTGGACCTTTAAGAAAAAACAAAAACATTTAATTTAAAATGTCCAGGAGGACTTATAAAAATACATTTAATGTTATTTTTTCCAGACAGCGGGCTGAAATATCAGACACTCAACTACAAAGAGTGTAATTACTGCAGGGAAATTAGTTTCACTCCTTTTTAGATATAGAGTCCCTTCACTAATATGTCCATATATTTGCAGCCAATCTCCTGCAATTTTATGGTTTGATAAAATAAAATTATCAAATGCTCTGCGAAGAAGGAATTATTAACAGTAAAAATATTGTGCAACAAGAGACTTATTTTTACAGATATCATTTTACAGGTGTCTAGGAATTATTAAACCTTTTCATCAAGGAAATATTCATTGTTTTTCTTTCTTCATAATGTTTACTTTTTGTAAGACTTTTTCTGATTGATTTTCTGATTATCCAGACATATTTAATATTTAACATTTTCCATGGTTTTATTTGTCCATTTATTTTCTCTTACAATATTAGCTCTAAACAAAATGTTGCTGCTATTGCTTTTATGTCTTAGGGCATTGTAGTGACTAATAAAAGGAAGAAACCGCTGGCTCTAGTTCTGAGATGTATCTATAAAATAATTGAAGATTTTCATTAGGGGATTTCAGACACACATATTTATCCACTGGCCATAAGGCTGGTTCTGTGGTATGTTTGAGTCAATTGATAATACTTAAAGCTAATGCTTTGTTCTATTCTTTAAAGAGCTCTGTCTATCTGCTCAAAGATATACATTTATATAAAAAGCAAAACTTTGGTAATAGCTATGTGCAGAGCATTCACTACACAAAATATGACTAACTGCTGTCATCTGGTTTTTTTTTAATTGAATGTATAGATTTTGTTCCAGCTTTTAAATTTTCTAAAAATATACACACATGTGTAGCTTTATGATTTGTTCTTTGGCTGCCAATATTCCAATCCAAACAAAGATTTTTTTTTTGTATATATATTTTGGGTAGATATGGGTGTATGGAACAAATGAAGCAAAATACTAGACAATACTAGACCATGTGGCACCCCAAAAAGAAAGCAATTACCAATTTTCTGATGTACACGATATGGCCAAAAGTATGTGGATTCCTGACCATCACACCTATATAAGCTTGTTGGACTCCATTCCAAAACCATGAGCTTTACTATAGAGTTGGCCCACCTTTGTGGCTATAACAGCCACAGCTCTTCTGATAAGGCTTTCTATAAGGAGTGTCTGTGGGAATTTTTGGCCATTCAGCCAAAAAAGCATTTCTGGGTTTAAGCACTGATTTTGGATGAGAAGGTCTGGCTTGCAATCAGCATTCCGATTCATCCCAAAGATGTTCAGTGAGATTAAGGTCAGAGCTCTGTTTAAGCCACTCGCCAAATCATGTCTTCATTAACCTTGCTTTGTGCATAAGGGCACAATCATGTTGAAACAAGAAAAGGCCTTCCCAAACTGTTGCCACTGTTTTGGAAACACCCAATTATCTAAAATGTATTTGTATTCTGTAGCTATAAGATGAACCATCAATAGAACAAACACTGAAAAACAGTCCAGACCATTATCCCACTCCACCAAAATTTACAGTAGGGACTATATATTCCAGAAGGTAACATTATCCTGGCATTCTACACACTTAGATTCTTCCATTAGAATGCCAGAAAGGGAAGCATGATTCATCGCTCAGAGAATGTATTGCCACTGCATCAGAGTCCAGTGGCAGAGTGTTTTACACCACTTCAACTGATGCTTGGCATTGTGCATGTTGATGTGAGACTTGTGTACAGCTGTGCAGCTATGTCCAGATGCACAATTACCATGCTGATGTTGCTTCCAGAGACTGTTTGTAACTCTGTAGTGAGTGATGCAACAAATGATAGGTGATTTAGTATATGATATGCAATTCAGCAATCCTTTCTGAGATTGTGTGGTCTACCACTTTGTGGTTTGGCTGTTGGTGCTCCTAGATACTACCACTTCACAATAATAACACTTACAGTTGACTGGGGCAGATCTAGTAGGTCATAAATTTTACGAATGGACTTGCCAAATTTAAGTCACAGAGCTCTTGAGTAGAACCTATTTATTGCCAGTGTTTCTCTAGGAGATTTCATGTGCTTGATTTTATGCACCTGTTAGCAATGGCTATGGCTGAAACACCTGAATTAATTAATTAGTAGGGGTATCCATACACTTTTGCCATATAGGATATGTATGTATGCTGGACATACTCTTACTTATCTAGCATATAAGAGCTGAGGTAAATTCAGGGTTGTCTTGGCAAGGTTCTCTTAACCACGTTTCTTCTTCTGCCACTAGCCAATCATACACTAGATAGAACACTAGTGATCAAAACAAAGCATCCATAATCCAAACTGTAAGCCTTCTTGACATCCTAAATGTCCATATTTGTTGTTTGCTAAATAGCTCATTTGTATACTATACGTATTTTCATGGGAAGGACAGGAGTCTCTTAATTTATGTCCTTCTTATATTATCTTTATTATTTTATTAATTACAATATGTCAAAAGATTTTGCAGCACTGGATTTTGGAAAAGCCCATGTAATAGATGTTTTATTGTTACATAAAATCAGATTTAAACTATAGATGTGTCAAGTGAGAAGGCAACCATATCTAATAATTATGAGGGCCCAACTCAAGTTTACTACAAAGAAATGCATCCTTGAAATCATATGTATGTATTTATATGCAGTATTTGAGGGGCAACGTAGAATAAGTGTGGGAGTAATTTAGAGTGGGAAGTTTAAGTCTGAATGAGACATAGTTGCACGGGGGGGGGGGGGGGTGTTATTTAAGTGGGCCAGGACAAAGATGGTTTGGGTTAATTGTACTGAAACAGGTTAACAGTTAGCGGTAATTGTGTTAAGACAGGAGCACAGATATAATTATTTGAACAGGCACAGGGCCACTGTTAGCATTAATTGTACTGGGAAAGGGTAACAGATCAATTTTACTATGAAGAGTGGTGGTTATGGTTATAGAGCTATAACACTGATTCTTATGTTATCTGTGTTTTTCATGATTGCTTCAGAAGTTTTTCTAACAATGTAGGTGTAAAATGATCAAATAATATAAAAATGAAGAAATGCCCGTGCATTTAATATTCAATTTAACATTTGTTGTGAAAACTTTACAGGGTGATTCACTTTACTAACTAACTTTACTCTTTGGACCTTGATTTTCATACCCCTGTTAACCTAGGTATCTACAAAAATATTTCATGGTGGGGTTAATATGTTATCTTTAATGTCGACAATGAGATTATATATTTTTATTGCTATGCAAACATAAATAATTGGCATTTTTACAGCAACCATTAGATTTTTGTATGATCTTGGGACCCATAATTTGCAGAATAAAGAGTCTGCTCCTTATGATGTTAGATCTTGCTGTACACACCCATGTTTGCTCCCCTGATTGACTTCCTACAACCTTGTCCATTTCCATTATTATTACATGCTGGAATTGAATAGGCATCTTACTCTAAAACTGGAGTATAATGGGTTAAGAATTAGAAATGTGTATATCAACTTAAAGGGGCGTATAACAGGTTGAGATCTATGCATATCCTAAAAGGGCTATTTAATTAAAAATAGTTTGCATAAAAAAAGTTTAAAAATTGCTGGCAAGTCTTTTTACATAATTTCAAAAAGTAAGCAAACTTGATTACAAAGGTAAGCTGCCTTGAGCAGCCAACTCCACCCCCTTATCAGTGTTTAGACAAAGGTATTGTATTTCAACTGAGTTCACAGCTTCTAGGCATGCTCCAGCAGATAATCCCTATGTATTTTTTGCATTCTACCAAAAACAACAATAGATATAGATACAGCCATAGAAGGAATTGTGTGGGGGAGTTAGAGTTTTACAATTCAGAAACTAAAAAGAAAGGGTTAATGGTGAGGCACTGCAGTATAAATTTGCAGGTAAAGTAATTAAAGTACATATTATATTTTGTCTCTATCCCAACTTGTTTTATGTCCCTTTAAAGGTAGAAATATTTACATACAAACTATAGGATGAACTGAAAATTAAAAAGAGGAGATTCTATGCTTTCAAATCAGGGGTCACATGGAAGGCTGAGATAGGTTTACTACCTATCCCCAGGATCAATCTCAGACATCCCAACCTGCAAAAACTAATTTCAGGGAGGTGGCTTCACCTGCTACTGCGCCGCCACCCCCCTCCCAGTTATATATTGGACACCTTGAAACCCTAAATAAGACTTATCATTAAAGTAGCTTCCCGCTAAAGTCACATTTAAAAAAACGAGCTTTATTGCACAACCACATTGGACAAACGTATTTTTCAGTGATCGTACGCTTGTTGAATGCTTAAATATTTTAGAATACAAAGTTTAATTACGTGCAGTAAATAAGGTAGTATTTGTGTTTTATTTTAATAAAATCAGTGGGGGCTTTTTGGTTACTGATGCATGCTTCGAGGGTTCTATAACGTCCCAGCAACTAAAGGCATTGCTTAAAGGGACACTGTAGTCAGAATTCAAATGCCAATCACACAGGAGTAAACATATAAATCTATTTTTTTTTCTAATATGCTTTCTGTGTTAAATAAGTAGCGTTTGTAAAATATCAATGTTTTAAATATTAAATGTTTCCAAACCCACTTCTTTGTCAGCCGTTACGGATTCCCAATCCGTGCTGACAACTGCAGTTGTAAGATGGCGCCTTTAGGACAAACTGAGCATGCGCGAGTTGGCGCAACGTCACAGGATACGTCACCATCCTATGTTAAATAAGACAAGGACAATATGCGCATGCGATAGTAAGTATATTGTATTGCGCATGCGTTTAATGTGGATCAGTTATTTTAATTACATGCAAAAAAACAGGTATACGATTGGCGGTTTGCAAAGCCATTAGACGGCCCACATTTGTGGGCTGGATGACGTGATGTCATCGTAATAAAATAAAATATTATTTTATTGAAAAAGGGGGCTTCGTTTTAAACTTTGAGCAGGTAAATTACATTGCTATTATAATCAAAACGTTTGTTGAATTTAACATTAGAAATGAAAAAGTTAGTAATCCTTTAAAGAAACACTTTTCCAGATTTGGGCCACATTGGATCATGGTACTTGGAGTTTCAGGTAGATTGCATTCCATTTGCTGGCATCAGGGAGCCACTATTACAATAAGGGAGACTCCCTGAACTTCAGGGAGAGTTGAGATGTCTGCAATCTATACATGCTTAAGGGGGTATTTGCCCCTTTTATCCATTCAGATACCCATAATAGCTACATACATGCCACACTTTTTTATGTTTACAAACTTATTATCTTCCCTCAACATTCTCAAGCTACTTACAAAATATAATTCTAAAATTAGCATGAACATTTTTATATAATGTAGACTTTTTTAATTTCTATAATTATATGTATGTGCTGTAGAACTTATTAAGATGTTACAGAGAGTAATAAAGGCATCTTAGAAAAAGCTTAAGATTTCCAAGTACAAAATCAAAATCTGACAACATGTGAAAAATACTGAAGCTCAGACAGGACCAAAGGGCGGTGATTTGGGAAGTGCAAAGGCAGCAGTTCTGTGAAAGGTTGCCTGGGGGGAACCTTCTGGGACTCATTCAGTTCTTGTGTGATTGAGACTAGAGTTCAAGGTAAGCATGTTAGCAAAAAATATATATACTGTATATATAAAAAAAAAGTGTAATAGAGGTTGTTTATCTGGCTTTCCGGATTTAGTAAATGGTACAAGGTAAATAATAAATGAGAGAAAATGCTAGGATGTAATTCGGGCTGTGGAACATGTGTAAATTCATGAAAATGCTCTATGTATTGGCTGTGCAAAACTGCTTAAATTAATGTTAAATTCTAGTGTTTTTGAAGTGCTAGGATTTAATAGTGCTACAAATAAAAGGGAGTTTCAGTCTTATTTCCTCTATGAGGTAATGTTTCCACCTCTTAGCCAAAAGCTTGGTAGCCATTTGGCATAATGAAAAAATAGTGTTTTGCAGTGGGCAGCCGGAGGTGCTCGGCTCTGCATAAACTGCAGGCAAATAAAAGTACTTTCATCATGAAGTGTTTTATACTTCCCCCTTATTTGTAGCACTGGTAAATCCTAGCATTTCGAAACAAAAATCTATTGTATCTTCTGCTGATGAGTTCTATTGATAAAGAAACAGCTGTCTAGAAATGGTATTGTTTCTGCTGCACTTACCCCAATTGAGGACTGCTGTATTTTAAAATGTTGAAGCAAAAAGCCTGCAATATTGCATATCTAATTTGCATATCCTACCCAGAATCCTCTGGTGCATTGGTAACAATGTATACAGGGTATTTCTGAGGTAAGGCAAGTGGTGATACTTTACTAGAAGTGCAAAATGCCTGTATGTATATATATATATATATATATATATATATATATTTATTTACTGTGTGTATATATATATATGTATATGTATATATATACTGTGTATATGCATATATATATATATATATATATATATATATATATATATATATATATATATATATATATAAAATACATCTCTTTTAAATATCAATATCTGCCTTCAGAACTGCCTTAAAGGAACATGAAACCCAAATTTTTTCTTTGACGATTTAGAAAGAAAATGCAATTTTAAACAACTTTCTAATTTACTTCTATTATCTAATTTGCTTCATTCTCTTGATATCTTTGCTGAAAAGCATATCTAGATAGGCTCAGTAGCTGCTGATTGGTGGCTGAACATAGATGCTTTGTGTGATTGGCTCACCCATGTGCATTGCTATTTCTTCAACAAAGAATATATAAATAATGAAGCAAATTAGATAATAGAAGTAAATTGGAATGTTGTTTAAAATTGTATTCTCTATCTGAATCATGAAAGAAAAAGTTGGGGTTTAGTGTCCCTTTAATTCTTTGTGGCAGTGATTCAAAAAGGTGTTGGAAACATTCCTCAGACACTTTGGTCCACATTGACATGATAGCATTACGCAGTTGCTGCAGATTTGTCGGCTGCACATCCATGATGCTTTTTTCCCGTTCCACCACATTGCAAAGGTGATCTATTGGATTGAGATCTGGCGACTGTGGAGGCCATTGGAGTACAGTGAACTCATTGTCATGTTAAATAAACCAGTTTGAGATGATTTGAGCTTTGTGACATGGTGCATTATCCTGCTGGAAGTAGCCATCAGAAGATGGGTACACTGTAGTCATACAGGAATGGACATGGTCAGCAACAATACTCAGGTAGGCCGTGGCATTTAAAATATGCTCAATTGGTAGTAAGGGGCCCAAAGTGTACAAAGAAAATATTCCCCACACCATTACACCACTACCACCAGCTTGAACCGTTGATACAAGGCAGGATGGATCCCTGCTTTCATGTTGTTTACGCCAAATTCTGACCCTACCATCTGAATGTCACAGCTGAAATCAAGACTAATCAGAACAGGCAACGTTTTTCCAATCTTCTCTTGTCCAATTTTGGTTATCCTGTGTAAATTGTACCCTCAGTTTCCTGTTCTTAGCTGACAGGAGTGGCACCGGGTGTGATCATCTGCTACTGTAGCCCATCTGCTTCAAGGTTTGACGTGTTGTGCATTCAGAGATGGTATTCTGCATACGTTGGTTGTAAAGAGTGGTTATTTGAGTTACTGTTGCCTTTCTATCATCTCGAACCAGTCTGTCCATTCGCCTTTGACCTCTGACATCAACAGGGCATTTTCTTCCACACACCTGCTGCTCACTGGATATGTTTTTTTCTTCAGACTATTCTCTGTAAACCCTAGAGATGGTTGTGTGTGAAAATTTCAGATCAGCAGTTTCTGAAATGCTCAGACCAGCCGTCAGGCACCAACAACCATGCCACGTTCAAAGCCACTTAAATCCCCTTTCTTCCCCATTCTGATACTAGGTTTGAACTTCAGTAAGTCATCTTCACCACGTTTAGATGACTAAATGCATTGAGTTGCTGCCATGTGACTGGCGGATTAGCAATTTGTGTTACCAAGCAATTTAACAGGTATACCTAATAAAGGGTCCAGTGAGTGTATATATATATATATGTGTGTGTGTGTGTGTACATATGTATTTATACATGCATATATGTATTTTTAGACATATATACACATAAAAACACATAAATACATATTTACACACATATAGACATATATAGACGTGTATTGGAACCCTTTAAGTTAAGTAGATGAAAAAATAACATATTTATGCAATATTCATATTTAATAAAGGTTTTAACTATGTGTTTACTGTAAATATTTCACATTCCAATGTTCTGCTCATAAGGGAAAATATTCTAGGTATTTATAAATAGATATTCCTTTATAAATATATCTGTAGATATCTATACCTATATATAATCATGTATATATATATATATATATATAAATATGTATTTATGAATAAATAAAAACTATTCTTTTATGTGAAGAACATTGGAATGTGAAAAATGTATATTTTTATTTCCGGTTAACGCACATGAGAATATGGGATTGTGTTTGCGAGTAGTTTTTTTCCACACTTTTTTTGCTCCTTGACTTCTATGGGGGAATAGGTTATCACTCATACAATATTGTAAGTTAGGCTTTTTACAAAAGTCTGGTTAGCATGAGATCAAAAACAGTTTACTTTCAACTCATAATACGAGCGCAACTCAACGCACACAAAAGTTTACTTCAAGCGCAGTTAACGCTCAAGTTATTTTAAAATATTTTAATTTACACATGGTTTTAAAGTTGTAGAAACATATAATTCCAATGAATGCATTAGGTATTGTTTTATTTTTTTTGGATATGTTGTCCTATTCTGGTATATTAACAAAATCTTCTACCAAATATCACTTATTTTTCTGTTAAAGATATAGTTATGAAATGCATATTTCTATATGTATATTCAGTGAAATACCAGTGGAAACTTTTTGTTATATAATTTTACTATTTAAAATGTATTTAATTACTTTAAAGTTTAATACTGCACTTTAATAATGAAAATGAATTTTTTTTTTTGCTGGATTAACTATACACAATGCTGAAATTAGAAAATAACCTTTTAATGAACATTTAATTGAAAAAGGAGTAGAGTAACAATGGTCAAATTAGGAATGAATTCCCTGTTTTATGTTTTACTCTTGCAACAATTTTGTTTTATGTCTCTTTTTTTTCTTTCTTTATTTTATTAATTATATGTTTCCATATGAATTTTTATTTATTTAATGACTTATTATTACATTTTGTATAATTATAGTTTTTTATTTAACAAAATATTTGAAATGAGAATAAATGTAACTTTGAAGTGACAGATTACAGATATTTAGACAGCAATGTAACCAATTACATCCAAATATGAAATAATGATCATATCTGGTTAGTAAACCAGTTTTATAAAATTATTTTGGATGTATAAAAACGTGTGCAGTTTCATAATCTGTTTTACAGGTTATGTATTCCAGATGAAAATATAGATTAGCTAGATGGACACTTTTGTTCTTACCTGATGACAATAAATGTATGTGTGTTCTTAAAGGGATAGCCAGGTCAAAATTGAAATGTGCATAAATGCATTTCAATTTAAAATTGAAGCATTCTTTATGGCATATGCACATATGCTGTGAGGGCCTGTGCACCAGTATCCAAGCTGAGATAGCTAAAGATGGTGTGTATTGCTTCTGTGAAGACATAATTTGTGCCATGCAAGCCACCACTGACTGAATACTGGTGCATGTGCCACAGAGAAACAGTAATAGCTTTTACTAGAATTATTTTTGCTTTTGTCTAAAGTATATTTAAGTATATTGCAAAAATGCTTCTATTTTACATTGACATTTCTATCCCTATAAGGCCTAGATTATAAGTGGAGCGCAAGGTTTCGCTTTTGCCCGCACAATATTTGCGCTTTACTTGTTATACCTGCGCATGCAAATGTGTGCTAGTATAATAAGTTGCGATGCGAACGTGACCTTGTGTTCGCATTGCATGGAAGATTTGCACTCACAAGAGCGCACTTCCATAGGCTCTAATGGGAGCCTCGTTATGATGCTGATAGACACGGCACAGAACCTAGTAGGTAAGTCACCCAGCATTAGGCAATATATTTCAAATATATATGAATATATGTAAGTGAAGAAAAATAGTAGCACTCTCTGGATTTAAATCACAGCAATCCCATTTTATTGTGTGAATGTTTTCAGGGAATTCAACCCTTCCTCAGACCTCTGAGGAAGGGGTTAATTCCCCGAAAATGTTCACGCAATAAAATAGGATTGCTATGATTTAAATCCAGAGAGTGCAACTATTTTTTCTTCATTTATATGAATACTATTGCAGCGCCCTGGTAATTTATCCTTGAAATTTGTGATATTGCCCCTTTCTACTTTTGTATATGAATAAATACCTATAAATGTATGTGTTTATATGTATATATACACATATTAACACATACATATATATGTATATAAGCATATACATATATATTTGCAGTTTAAACACAATCCTTATAGACAGCAATGTAAAGGCACTTTTAAATGCTGTTTTTTTTTTCTAACACCCCACATCCCCTTACTTTAACCCTTTATAAATGCTTTGTGCTAAACATTTTTATTTTAATAAAGGAACCTTACACTTCATTTTGGGGACAACTGGGGGACATTTTTTTAAATTAATCAGAGGTTTTCCCATTTACAGGTCACGTTAAATTAGCGCTCCACTTGTAATTGAGCCCTAAATGTTTTAAAGAGTTTTTATACTGAAAATAGAGTCCTATAATACACTACTCTTTCAATGGACATAAACAACTCAAGATTGTAATATAAACGCTGTAATTATACATAGTACAACATCTCTGCAGTAAATGTTCATTATTTGTTCCCCTTATTTAATTGTAGCTTTTCCAGTTTTGACAAATGAAGGAGCAATTGTCTTCACAAGCCTAACCCTGCCATAAATCTATCCCTAATTTGCAGTTTATCTTTTATTTTCTGCTGAAACAAAATAATTAAGATTTTTTTGTTTGTTTTTACAAAATGATAGTGGCAAGGTCTGTCTTCTTCAGACTCAAGACCATTTAAAGCAGTAGTCTACTCCATAATTATTATTGTTTAAAAAGATAGATAACCCCTTTATTACCTATTCCCCAGTTTTTCACAAACAACATGGTTATATTAATATACTTTTTACCTCTGGGATGAGCTTGTATCTGAGCCTCTTCTGACAGCCCTCTTATCACATGGCTATTTATTTATTATCTATTGACTTGCATTTTAGCCAATTAGTGATGTGTCCTGCACAACTCCACAGTGAGCACAATGTTATCTATATGGCACACATGTATTAGCAGTCTTATTGTTAAAAGCTAATAAAAAAGCATGTGATTAGATGCTGTCTTTAGTGGCTTAGAAACAGGCAGAAATTTAGAGGGTTAAATGTTATAAAGTATATTAATAGATCAATGTTGGTTGTGCAAAGCTGGGGAATGGGTAGTAAAGGTGCTATCTATCTTTTTAAACAATAACAATTTTGGTGTAGGCTGTCCCTTTAAGGATAGTTGCCACCCAGACATGGACAATATTTTTAAGGTTCAGGTCAAAGTTCAAAATAAAGATTAAATATAAAAGTAAAAATGTTTTCATGGTAAAATATCTTCTAATTATAAATCAATGATTATTTGAAGCCAGTCCAAGTAGCTTTAGTCTCTAATATATGCTGTATATTTGTATTCAAATGTATGCTAATTAGCAAGGCTGGTATTTTTTCCAGAAAAGGTGGCAACCCTAGATAAGGAAAGTGTTGAGTGGAGTTTGACCACTGGATACAATTGCAGCAAACAAGGTGTAACCCCTTAATGACCACAGCACTTTTCCATTTTCTGTCCGTTTGGGACCAAGGCTATTTTTACATTTCTGCGGTGTTTGTGTTTAGCTGTAATTTTCTTCTTACTCATTTACTGTACCCACACATATTATATACCGTTTTTCTCGCCATTAAATGGACTTTCTAAAGATACCATTATTTTCATTATATCTTATAAATTACTATAAAAAAATGATAAAATATGAGGAAAAATGGAAAAAACACACTTTTTCTAACTTTGACCCCCAAAATCTGTTACATATCTAAAACCACCAAAAAACACCCATGCTAAATAGTTTCTAAATTTTGTCCTGAGTTTAGAAATACCCAATGTTTACATGTTCTTTGCTTTTTTTGCAAGTTATAGGGCCATAAATACAAGTAGCACTTTGCTATTTCCAAACCATTTTTTTCCAAAATTAGCGCTAGTTACATTAGAACACTGATATCTTTCAGGAATCCCTGAATATCCCTTGACATGTATATATTTTTTTTTAGTAGACATCCCAAAGTATTGATCTATGCCAATTTTGGTATATTTCATACCACCATTTCACCGCCAAATGCGATCAAATACAAAAAATCGTTCACTTTTTCACAAATTTTTTCACAAACTTTCGATTTCTCACTGAAATTATTTACAAACAACTTGTGCAATTATGGCATAAATGGTTGTAAATTCTTCTCTGGGATCCCCTTTGTTCAGAAATAGCACACATATATGGCTTTGGCGTTGCTTTTTGGTAATTAGAAGGCCGCTAAATGCCACTGCGCACCACAAGTGTATTATGCCCAGCAGTTAAGGGGTTAATTAGGGAGCTTTTAGGGAGCTTGTAGGGTTAATTTTAGCTTTAGTGTAGTGTAGTAGACAACCCCAAGTATTGATCTAGGCACATTTTGGTATATTTCATGCCACCATTTCACCGCCAAATGCGATTAAATTAAGAAAAACGTAAAATTTTTCACAATTTTAGGTTTCTCACTGAAATCATTTACAAACAGCTTGTGCAATTATGGCACAAATGGTTGTAAATGCTTGTCTGGGATCCCCTTTGTTCAGAAATAGCAGACATATATGACTTTGGCGTTGCTTTCTGCTAATTAGAAGGCCGCTAAATCCTGTTGCGCCTCACACGTGTATTATGGCTAGAAGTGAAGGGGTTAATTAGGGAGTTTGTAGGGAGCTTGCAGGGTTAATTTTAGCTTAAGTGTAGAGATCAGCCTCCCATCTGACACATCCCACCCCCTGATCCCTCCCAAACAGCTCCCTTCCCTCCCCCACCCCACAATTGTCCCCGCCATCTTAAGTACTGGCAGAACGTCTGCCAGTACTAAAATAAAAGGGTTTTAAAAAAAAAAAAATTTTTTTTTAGCATATTTACATATGCTACTGTGTAGGATCCCCCCCTTAGCCCCCAACCTCCCTGATCCCCCCCAAAACCGCTCTCTAAACCTCCCCTCTGTCTTATTGGGGGCCATCTTGGGTACTGGCAGCTGTCTGCCAGTACCCAGTTTACAATAAAAAGTGCTTTTTTTTGTTTGTTTTTTTTTTTCTGTAGTGTAGATTCCCCCCCCCCCACACACAGACAAACCCCCACCACCTTGCTGATCGTTTTTTTTTTTTAATTTTGACATTTTTTTAATATTTTTTATTTCCAGCATTTTCTGTAGTGTAGCGGTTCCCACCCGCTCCCTCCCCGTGCACGCGCCCGCCCCCACCCGCCCATGCGCGCCCCCAGCCACCCCCGCCCACGATCCCGCCCCCTTCACATCAACAGGGCCATCGATGGCCACCACCCGCCTCCCGGTCCGGCTCCCACCCACCAACGCAGTAAGCCACCGATCTCCGGTGCAGAGAGGGCCACAGAGTGGCTCTCTCTGCACCGGATGGCTTAAAAAGGTTATTGCAGGATGCCTCCATATCGAGGCATCACTGCAATAACCGGAAAGCATCTGGAAGCGAGCAGGATCGCTTCCAGCTGCTTTCCACACTGAGGACGTGCAGGGTACGTTCTCAGGCGTTAACTGCCTTTTTTCTGAGGACGTACCCTGCACATCCTCAGTCGTTAAGGGGTTAAACAGGGATAGGCATGGACCAAGGCTGCGGCGGACATTTCCAAAGTACAGACGTTGGTGAAGGACACCAAGGTACATTTCAAATTAAAAACATCAAAAAACACTCTGTTTACAGTGGATACATGGTGGAATAGCCTTCCAGCAAAAGTGGTAGAGACAGTGAAGTAGTTTAAACATGCATGGGATAGGCATAAGGTTATGCTAGATATAAGATAAGGCCAGGAACTAAAGAAAGTATTCAGAAAATTGGGCAGACTAGATAGGCCGAATGATTCCTATCTGCCAACATATTCTATGTTTCTATAAATTAGGAGAGTGACACTTTGCTGTCAAATGGGCTGCACTTTGGACGCCCCTGGTCTAGTTCCACAAGTACAAATTAGTCATATAATCAAACTAGTTTAAAATAACATTTATATAAAGACTTCTTGTGGTATTACCTTTTATTTATTTTTGGTTATATTGAGAGTCTGCAATTCCTGACCAAACCCACCCACCTTGATGTTAATTGCATGATCATCATGGTTGGTTACTTACTTGGTTACGCAAGTTTGGTGCCGCTTGGGTCAAGGAGGAGTGAGGAGGACCAGCATTCATCTGTCCTACTCCTCCCTCCCCACCGCAAAATGGGTGGCGGACACTGCAAGGACCAGTCACGGACACCAGTGTCCGTGTACGGACACCTTGCCTATCCCTGGGTTTAAATCTGTCCCAATAATGCAAAAAATGTAATTACAAAGGGCGAGATTAGAAGTCGCGTGGCAAATCTAAATTTTTTGCTAGCGCAAACATCACTAGCAGAGTATTTGAGTGCACGTGTTCCCCCATAGAAATCAATGGAGAAAAAAAAGAGGAAAAAACCTAGCACCCTACTCACGAAAACGACAAAATATTTGAAAAAACCTAACACCCTACAATAAGCACCTAGCCTAATAACCCCTAATCCGCAATCCCCCCCACAATGCAAACACTAATTAAAACTATTAACCCCTAAACCGTCATACCCCCACATCACAAACTTTCTAAATAAACTATTAACCTCTAAACCACCACCCCCACATCACAAACTATCGAAATAAACTGAATACTAATAAGGAACACTAGAATTTGAGACTTAAGATTTTTTTGAGTATATATACCTCTCTCTAAGGACTTGTTTGTGTGAATGTAAACGTATATGTGCTTTGGGTCACTTTACAGAGCAGTGCTTAAGCATGAGTATTAATTCCAACACAGTGGACAGAACGCACTGTGTGTGAGTGTGTCCAGCAAGTATGCTTCTATGTACTGTAGTTGTGTTTATTTATTCTGATATAGTGTAGGAAAGAAAAATAAAAAATAACTTTTATTCATTTATATTAAAAGACAGCAACTATTACTGGTATTATTTATTGCTGCCCACTTTGACATTTAAAACACATCTCCTGTATGTAATATTGCAATTTGAGACCTATTACTTTAAACAGTGGAAATCTGTAGGATCTATTGCAACGTGGTTCAATATATTTCTATCACTTTAAACTGTGGGTCACTTAGCCTTTTTATTGGCTTGTATATACATTTGTCTGGGGTAGTACCCTCTTTTCTTGTGAGAGGGAATACCTCTTTAAATTACAAATACAAACTTATGCCTAATAGATTCCTGCTGAGCTATTTTTAACTGTTATTTGATTAATAGCATGATACATAAATAAAATATCCAGAGATTGACTAAATTTATCCTTCAGTCTTAGCAACAAATTATGCTTCTGACAGTGTTGTGCTTTAGATATGCTTTTACTTTGCACCTAGAGACGTGTACTTTGGGTGCTGTGCTATATGCTAGTATGCCAGTTTTTTTTTATGGTTACACTGCTACTATTATCGAAAAATGTCTCAACATTTAAGCTGTTACAATTACAATTAAGTTACTCTGTTTCCACCATGATTGATATATATTTTAAATCGGTTGTATTGTATATACGTTACTTAGATATTACTTGGAGCTTAAAAGTTGTCTGTAACCTAATATCTAATTTGCTATCACTGTTGACAGGATGGGTTAATTATCAGTGTGCTCCGTTCGCTAGTACATGCTACCGTTCCTATGCTGGGGTAGATTAAGTCAATCTTTAAACAAAAGGTTGTAGCTCATTAGTTATTGAGTATTAACTGCTACATCGTATTTGTCTTTATCGGAGCTCTAGTACTGCTGCTTAGAGGTTGTTATTGGTTCAAAACTACAAGTTACCATTGTCAAAGTTTAGGTTCAATATATATTTATATACATTCAGGAGAGCAGGTTTCAAAACTAAGGAGCCTCTGACGCGGCGTTTCTCTTACGCTTCCTCAGAGGGGATACGCGGGCCGACAAAATACATCCTTTTATTGGGTTGTATGTTCATACCTTCTTAGTTGTGATTGGGCTTTTGAGTCTCTTCTGATTGGTTCATTGAGGTGTCAATCCACATCTTATTCTGCGATGTATAACAAGTTAGTTTTCTGGTTGACATAACATAGTATTATACGATCTGAGTTTGATTATATCAGAAACAGTTTCACTATAACTGCTTATGATTTTGCAACTGTGGCAGAATGATCAGTCTGTGTGTCACTGAGGGAAAAAACCTAATATAACCGTATCTTAATAAACTATTAACCCGCCCTAAACAGCCATCCCCAACATCTCAAAATACCTAAATAAACTATAACTCCTAAAACACCATCCCCCCACATCAGAAACTTTATAAATAAACTATTAACTTCTAAACCACCCCCACATCACAAACTATCTAAATAAACTATTATCCCCTAAACAGCCATCTCCCTACATATCAAAATATCTAAATAAACTATTAACCCCTAAATCACCATCCTCCACATCGCAAACAATCTAAATAAAATATTGACCCTAAACTGCCACCCCACATCACAAACAATCCCAATAAACTATTTACCCCACCATCCCCCACAGTGCAAAGTAAATAACATCTAAACCCTCTTACCTAACACCCCCTAACTTAACCAAAATTAAAATACCCATATATTAACTATAAAATATTCTACCTTAAAAAATTACCTGTAAAATTAAATTAAACCTAAGCTTACCCTAAAAAAAAAACTTTCATTAATTAAAAATAAAAAACCTACATTACAAAAAATAAAAAAAAATAACATTAAAGGGACAGTTTATTTAAAAAATTTCTCCCCTTTAATTCGTTCCCAATTATCCACTTTACCTGCTGGAGTGTATTAAATTGTTTACAATTATTTCCATTACCCTTATATTGGCATTTGAAATTGTTTATTTAGCCTGTATCCCCACCCATCCTGGAAGTTTTTGGCCTCAAGGCCAAGCTGTGTAAACACAGCCAGTAGAAGAAATTACACTCCCACTTGGTTATAGAAGAGATAAGGTAATAAAATGTTAATTTTCCATTGTTCTCTCCCAGTATTGGTGATTGGTTTATGGACAGATATAAGATAAAGAAGCATGTATATGTACACAATGTGATAAATTAATGAAATCTGATTATACCTACAAGCTCAACCAATTTTATCAGGTTGTGGCTTCAAAACACAAAATCAGCTAATTCATTTACACAAATAGGCCTTAAAAAAAGCAATTCACATACATTTTATACTCTGCAGCTGGTAAAAAAAAGTAATTGGAAACACATTAAGGTAAAAACAATGTTATAGTATACTGTCCCTTTAACAAAAAAAAACCCTAACATTTACACACAAAAAAACTACCATCACAAAAAATAACAAAACCTACCTTTACAAAAAATAACAAATGACATTACCAAAAACAAAATATAACTATTCTAATACCTCAAAAAAAAATAAACCCCAAACAACCCCACCCCAAAAAAAACCCCCAAAAACTATTCTACAAATAAACTACAAATAGCCTTTAAAATTGCCTTTTGTAGGATATTGCCCTAAAGCAAACAGCTCTTTTGCATAAAAAAAAATGCCCTCTAACATTACACCCCCCCCCCAAAAAAAAAAACAAAAAAAAAAAAAACCTAAACTACCCATTGCCCTGAAAAGGGCATTTGGATCGTCATTTAGCCCAAATAAAAAAACAAAAAACCTAATCTAAAAAAAAACACCACAAAAATAAACAATAGGATGAAAGGAAAAAGCATGTCTTTCCTTCATTGTAAGGTTATCCTTTGCCACATATTCTGGAGACACAAACAAATTAACTGCTGGACCAAGGATAAAGCAGGCATGAAGGATTCTTTGGGTTTAAAAGGAGAGTTAATAGACCTAAAGGTTCTGCCAGGTCTTGAATGGATTCTTTATTTATCAAAGATTCTAAGGCTGACAAAGCTTCCCTAACCTCTTGATTCAGCCCATCTTGCTCCCCTTTCAATCTACCCATCAATTGTGTGAGTACAAGTTTCCTTGCAAACATTTGTAAATCTTTTGTCACTTCAAATATGTACAAGTTGTTATCTAGACAGAAAGTTAAGCACTTCTTCAATAGGGCCACATGTGTCAGATTTAAATGAAAAGAGGAAAGGTTCACCGTTTGTAATTCATCATCTACATGCTGTCCTAGTATCTACTGTGATACCTCCTTCTGGGTCTCCCTCTTTCATGAAACTGTCATGTGATGTAAATTATTTTGTCCTCCTCTGTTGTCTCATGGGGTATCTCCTTTCTTCTGAAGACATATCTATCACGTCTCTTTCTCTTACTCCTTAAATGTCTAGGTCTATTAACTCTCCTTTTAAACCTAAATCATTCATGCCTGTTTTATCCTTGGTTCCAGCAGTGAATTTGTTTGTGAAGGCAGTGGAAAATGAAATTGAGAAAATGCCTCCAGAATATGTGGCAAAGGATAACCTGATAATGAAGGAGAGACTTGCTTTGGGTGAATTAATAAAGGCCTCAAATGTGATAGTGAAGCCAGCGGACAAGGGAGGTAATCTTGTATTGATGGATGAAACTAAGTATGTGTTTGCAGTGAAAAGGCAATTGGAGATACAGGATCAATATGAAAGATTAGCCCAAAATCCAATTAACAAGATACAGTTAGATCTGTTTAAATTACTAAATGAAGCTAAAGGTGAGAGAATGATCTCAGCTCAGGAGTTTAAATTTCTGTACCCAGAGTATCCAGAAAATCAAGCGTACCCTGAAAGATAGAATACAAGAGATGACATTATAAATAAGAGAGACACAAATACAGGGAGTGCAGAATTATTAGGCAAGTTGTATTTTTGAGGATTAATTTTATTATTGAACAACAACCATGTTCTCAATGAACCCAAAAAACTCATTAATATCAAAGCTGAATAGTTTTGGAAGTAGTTTTTAGTTTGTTTTTAGTTATAGCTATTTTAGGGGGATATCTGTGTGTGCAGGTGACTATTACTGTGCATAATTATTAGGCAACTTAACAAAGAACAAATATATACATTGCATAATCCAGATCGTTGGATATTCATTCCACAATTGGGACTTACATACAAAGACTCTAGTTACCTACCACATACCATTTGGATCAGCATCTATTTGGGGGTGATTGGATGTTTGTATTCAATTTTTGTATGTTCCATTTTGTTATATGTGATTATCACAGCTACTAACATATTGATTTAGGCACACAGCGCCCTCTTGTGCACAGCTTAGGTCACACATCTTTTTGGAACAAATATATACCCATTTCAATTATTTATTTTTACCAGTGAAACCAATATAACATCTCAACATTCACAAATATACATTTCTGACATTCAAAAACAAAACAAAAACAAATCAGTGACCAATATAGCCACCTTTCTTTGCAAGGACACACAAAAGCCTGCCATCCATGGATTCTGTCAGTGTTTTGATCTGTTCACCATCAACATTGCGTGCAGCAGCAACCACAGCCTCCCAGACACTGTTCAGAGAGGTGTACTGTTTTCCCTCCTTGTAAATCTCACATTTGATGATGGACCACAGGTTCTCAATGGGGTTCAGATCAGGTGAACAAGGAGGCCATGTCATTAGATTTTCTTATTTTATACCCTTTCTTGCCAGCCACGCTGTGGAGTACTTGGACGCGTGTGATGGAGCATTGTCCTGCATGACAATCATGTTTTTCTTGAAGGATGCAGACTTCTTCCTGTACCACTGCTTGAAGAAGGTGTCTTCCAGAAACTGGCAGTAGGACTGGGAGTTGAGCTTGACTCTATCCTCAACCCGAAAAGGCCCCACAAGCTCATCTTTGATGATACCAGCCCAAACCAGTACTCCACCTCCACCTTGCTGGAGTCTGAGTCGGACTGGAGCTCTCTGCCCTTTACCAATCCAGCCACAGGCCCATCCATCTGGCCCATCAAGACTCACTCTCATTTCATCAGTCCATAAAACCTTAGAAAAATCAGTCTTGAGATATTTCTTGGCCCAGTCTTGACGTTTCAGCTTGTGTGTCTTGTTCAGTGGTGGTCGTCTTTCAGCCTTTCTTACCTTGGCCATGTCTCTGAGTATTGCACACCTTGTGCTTTTGGGCACTCCAGTGATGTTGCAGCTCTGAAATATGGCCAAACTGGTGGCAAGTGGCATCTTGGCAGCTGCACGCTTGACTTGTCTCAGTTCATGGGCAGTTATTTTGCGCCTTGGTTTTTCCACACGCTTCTTGCGACCCTGTTGACTATTTTGAATGAAACGCTTGATTGTTCGATGATCACGCTTCAGAAGCTTTGCAATTTTAAGAGTGCTGCATCCCTCTGCAAGATATCTCACTATTTTTGACTTTTCTGAGCCTGTCAAGTCCTTCTTTTGACCCATTTTGCCAAAGGAAAGGAAGTTGCCTAATAATTATGCACACCTGATATAGGGTGTTGATGTCATTAGACCACACCCCTTCTCATTACAGAGATGCACATCACCTAATATGCTTAATTGGTAGTAGGCTTTCGAGCCTATACAGCTTGGAGCTTGGAGTAAGACAACATGCATAAAGAGGATGATGTGGTCAAAATACTCATTTGCCTAATAATTCTGCACTCCCTGTATAGCAAGACATTTTGCTGCTCACCATGGTAGTGAGATTGCAACTTTAAAATTTGTTGGGATTGATAGTGGGGATCCCAATAATTGAGGAGGAAACATTGACAAATGTTTGTTACAAAAAGAAACCAGATGGATTTTAAACCTTAAAACCAAACTTCTTTAGGTCTTAATGACAAAATGTACTTTGCCTGTTTCTTGTAGCAGGACCAAAGGAAGGTAATATAACTTCAATGTGAACTAATAACCCTGATTAAAGAAAGTTAATATGAGTGAAATAATATAGAAAACATACATGCCATAATTAACTAGCTGTGTAAATATTGTGTGTTAATATACTTAAAAAACTTTTTCTCATATAGAGTTGAACTGGAATACATGTATGTTCACTGTTCCTTTAAAAATAGGTAACGGTGATATAGCCAGGGCTAATTCTGCTTAAAAAGTAGGAACAAGTATTGTGTGCAATTGCCCTGATGAAGCCCCAAACAAGAAGAGTGAAGGGGTGAAACGCATGTGGTGTCGGCACTTCTTGACACCCGAGTGGTCTCCTTTAAATGGAAAACTACAAAAAGAAGGCAGGGTCTCCAGCACTTAAAACACTTTATTTTGCACAGACAGCGACGTTTCGGGGTCACAGCCCCTTATTCATGCATGTTTAAATAGAAAACTGGTACAAGTCCCTCTGATGTTTATACTGTGCTCTGGATATGGAAATGTCTAAAGGCTCAGAGCGATCCCTAGATCTGTAAGTTGCTGGATGATGCTACAAGTGACATAAGATAGCATGGCATGGATAATGTGCTAAATACAAAGTCCCAGTAGGATCCAGATGAGAGATGGCTCAGAAGCTGGGAGCCCTCTACAGGGCATACGTCTATGCCGTAAAAGGCACTGAGACCAGGGGATGCCCTTGCTCTGTATCGTAGGCAAGCAACGTTTTCCCAACAAACTGACCTAGAGTGCAGCTTTTATGGCCGAGGTTGAATTTTGTGTCTTTGAATGAGTTTTAATATAAAAGGACACTATATATATGGGCTTTCTGAAAACAGGATACAGAGGTTATAAACTGTGACAAGTTGGAAACAATACTTTCTGTTTAAGATGGATAATCTAATACTGAAGTTTCTGTGAAATGAGATGTTCTAGCGCTATTTTGGTGTGCACTCAAGTGCAAGCCATAACTATCAACTTGTAATATAAGTGATGTTTAGTGCTGTCATGATATCCATTGAAAGGATAGGATGCTCTAAAGTTACAGTATATAGGATGCGCTGAACCATCTCTGGTAAATCTGTTTTACCATGGACTTGTAATATCAATCTGCATGCTAATTTTAATGGGACCAGCAATATTGATATTTACATCCTGCACTATCATTAGTGCTCCACTTGTAATATGGGCCTAAAATGTATGTAGCACCATTTGTTTTTAAGTTTTTTTACATCATACAACCCAATATCAGATGTTTTTTCTTGATTATAGGTAGTCTTGCTTTTAGCTTTAATATCGTTAAGAAAAACTTAAGCTTTTAACTAGGTACAATGTAGTCAAGTTTTATTTTTTATTCATCTAAAAGAGACCATTTCAAAATGTTAGAAATTTAAATTGTAACAGATTTTACTGCGAAAATATGCATGATAGAACCTTTTTTTAATACAATAGTAGAAATCAGCCAAACAGTTGGGGTGGAAGAAAGCGACCAGTCCATTTCAAAAGATGTTCCTGTAGCTGTTTTGAATAAAATTACATTTTATCAGCTGTTTGTACATTTTGGGGCCGATTTATGAATGTGCGGGCTGAAGCGGATCATGTTCGCCCCACATCAATAAATACCGACAGCATACACTGTTAGCATTTATCATTGCACAAGCATTTCTAGTGAAATGCTTGAGCAATGCCGCCACCTGCACATTTGCGGCCAATCGGCCGCTAGCAGGGGGTGTCAATCATCCCTATCGTATTCGATCGGGATGATTGCTGTCCGCCACCTCAGAGGTGGCTGACGAGTTAAGGAGCAGCAGCCTTAGGACTGCTTCTTCTTTACTTTGGTTTCCGGCGAGCCTGAAGGCTTGTGTCGAAACTGCAGCATACGCTGCATAGTAAATCGGCCCCTTTGCCTTTAAGCAACCAGGCACCATCATATTGCCAGTGTACTTGAATTGGCTACAGAGTGCTTTTTGGCATATTATAGTACAGTAAATTTGACCTTTAATTACTTACCCATGATAATGTTGTGTCATAATATATAGCTTAGCTTGGCATAGAATATATAAGCTCTTGTATTTATAACTAGCAGCTTAACTTTTATATTACTTTTTCCTGTTTCCATTTTCTTCTGTTGCCAAGTCCAGCATGATACATTCAGTGACCTTATAGGACAATGATAAATAAGAAATTCTAATTACCACGTGTGTATCCAGAGTGAATTTTGGTACTAGCAAGGGTAAACTTATCATGGATTTATCAAAGGGACTCACACCAATGCGCCCTTTTAAAAGTAAATAGCAGTGTTCAGTAGGGTAAAATCTCATGCAGCTCCTTTTAATGTCACCAAACACAGCAGCGGACTCGAAAAATGATGAAATATGAGAAGCATGTGCCTGGAATAGTACCAATAAAATGTGATGAATAAAGGCTAATAGATGGCAAACTATAATGGTACAATGAAGAATAAAATAATTGTACAATATAAACTGAAATTTGCATACAAAATATAACAAATTCATCCAACATACATGTCTAATGGAATGGGTAAAAACACCCAGCTTTAGAGATATATACATTTAATATGACCATTTTGCTTTAAACCTATCATAAATTTGAAGAACAGACACAATTAGTTCATTATTTAGACTGCATTATGAAACATAAAGATAGATAATTGTATGTGTTGTAGGAAAAGGCTTTGTACGAAAGTTGAAAAATATTTTCAAGAGAAAGAAAATTTCTCTGAAAGAGTGATCCAAGGGAAGTTTAGTATAATATATGAGACTTTACTTCAAAATTGATGTTGCATATGAGTTACCATTACTATAATATACATGTAAACTATAAATGGTTTACACTTCTTTCTTAATCCTTTAAGCATGGATGACAACACGTGGTTGCCATCCACACTATGGGGCCGAATTATCATTGTGCGAGCAGACATGATCTGATATTGTGGATCATGTCCGCTGCACATCGATAAATGCCGACAGCATACGCTCTCAGAATTTATCATTGCACCAGCAGTTCTTGTGAACTGCTGGTGCAATGCCGCCCCCTGCAGATTCGCTGCCAATCGGCCGCTAGCAGGGGTGTCAATCAACCCAATCGTATTCGATCGGGTTGATTTCTGGCAATGTCTGTCTGTCGCCTCAGAGCAGATGGACAGGTAATGGACCAGCGCTCTTTAGAGCGCTGCTTCATAACTTGTGTTTCCGGAGAGCCTGAAGGCTCGCCAGAAACATGGGGCATCAAGCTCCATATGGAGCTTGATAAATAGGCCCCTATACCTTTAGTGCAGATGACAACCATGTGTTGTCATCGGGGGGGAACTTTAGTGCTTCTTGCACCCCCTCACACTTAACTTCACATATAGGGGCCAAATTATCAAGGGCTGAACGGCCCCTGATGCCCCTGTTTCCGCACGAACCACCCAATATTATGTCAACTTTACTTAAAGAGAGAGTAAACACTGAGATTGTAATAGAAAATGTTTAATTACATGTAGTAAAAAAATATCTAAAAATAAAATTGCAGTATATATTTTTTTATTCCCCCCCCCTTTTTGTGTAATTTAAGTATGAAAATTAAGAGTTTTCCATCTTGGGGATTGACAAGTCTAACCCAGCCACATATCCAACACTAACTGGCTTTTGTAGAGATAATAAAATAAGAACTGCAAAACAATATAGAGGTTGCTACATAATATCCATGGCTAGCTGTGTCTACTACAGTAACAAGTCTTTATTGGCTCCTTCAAGTAAGGCGTGTTGTTAGTAGAGTTTGGCTAATACAGGAAAAATATTGCTATACCTCATTGACGAGTCCCAATGAAGGAAAAAATGTTCGATCGCCTGGTATTGCTGTGTTCCTTGTTCAGAGACGAATAGACTGGTATTTTGGCGCTGGACTGACCTTAATAGTTGGATCAGACTGATATACTACAGGAGAGTTCTACTCTGTGAAAGCATTATTGGGCTAAAAAGAAGCTGCACCCAGGTGATAAATCGCCATAGAACAAGCTAACCAGTTATTAAGCTGGCTATTCATTCCTGAAAGTGCACTTCTCGCTGTATATATATATAGGACTAAAACTGATCATGTAACAAGAAAACTTAATTAACCCAAGTACAGAACACCATTAAATTGTGTCATGACTTTCCTTCTTCAGTAAAACAATTTGTTAGAATTACCAGATAGGGCAAAAGGTAGCAACCTACCATTAGCATTACATTTAAAGCTTGACTCTTCTTGAGCCTAATATTTAATCATTTGGCTCTGAACTCAATCAATGCCAGGCCTACATTATATGAAGACAACCGACACAAATTATAATAAACATATCTTATTAAATGGCAAGAACACAGATTAAGAGCTGTAGTTTCAATTGCTTGGCATTTATGCTTGGGCTTAATTCCAAAGAAGCGCACTGGACAAGTGTGTCCCATCTTGCGCACAAATAAATCTATTTATCCCATTAACCTCACATACCAATTTTCGCATAATAAAGTATATTACATTTTAGATAGAAATCTACCTTTTATTTTTTGCTCTATTGCGAGCCCCTTCCTGTCCCCGCGGTCAAAAATAGTTTCCTTACTGGCTCTTCTATTCAGTATTTGTGTCACCCGACAGGCTTAGGTCTATGTGCGCGATACACACGCGCATTTCAGAACACTTCTTCCTGCACGTCTGGCCAATCCATATTCTTACACATTTTGTGCCTGCCTGCCAGACAGTAAGTTTAAATGCATATTTAATAGACATTATAAATTATTATTATATTTACATATTATATATTATTTATATTAAAAGAAAAACCATGTTGGCAGTATACAGTGGAGATGATGTGTACAACGGGTGGGACCGCTATGCACGTCACTTTGGTGCTAGACGGAAAACTATTGGGGGCAGAGCAAATAAGCGCTATAGGAATAATAGGATTATTATAAACGGGTCAAAATATTATATATAAAGTGCAAAACAAAAGAAAAAAGGTTTGCGGTTTAAATATTTGATTAATGAAGAGTGTAATTCTACAGTTTTACTACAGCAGAGTTTACCATCACTTTAAGTAAAATTGGTTGAATAGAGGTTGTAGTGTAAATGCCTTCCTGCTATATAAGAGTTACTGCGCCATTTTCAATGCTTTTTTTTCCCTTCAACGCTCCCCTGAGATAATCCTCGCAGCGCACACAGGTTTTTTACATTTACAGTTATTCACATTCTCTAAAGACACTACTTCTACATCTGACAGGCTATAATTATTTAACACTGCCAGGGGAGCAGCATTTGTAGATCAGGACAACCAAGATAAACTACCAGGTATTTGATTAGCAGGATTCTGTGTATGTCAGAGAGGATACTTGGATGCTTTTAACTGACGTTAATTGGCTTGGCGCATTAATTTTTGTTTCATGCACAGAAGTGGAACAATGTGAATAAATACTCCTGATACTGCAAGTAAACATCTGCCTTGTTGTTTTCATTTTTTAATTAGTTCTAATAATAAAATGATAAGAAAAAGTTCAGCAAAGTAACTTTTACAGCCATAAGCTACGATATTGCTTATTATCCCCTGACCTGTATTGTACAGGCTTGTTTTTTAGTCGTTTGAGATTTTATATTAATTGGACCTTTTGCACTATGTATTCTTTTAATCAAATTATTATTATTATTTTAAGTCCTAGCAAGAGCTTGTTGTCATTAAAAATATTTGTCTCGGAAATGTTTTAACCTCAGTCCTTTAAAAAATTATAAAATAATAAGATGCAGGTGAAAAGGTAATATTTTAGATTGTATTACCTACAATTATAATTTTAGTTCTTATTTCCACATGTGGTATTGTTTACTAATATCAATATTTATTTATTTATTTATTTCTAAACACTGACGGCTAGATTTGGAGTTTTGTCGGTAACGACCCGAAAAACTAACGCCCGCGTTTTACTGGCCGCACCATAAAAATAACTCTGGTATCGAGAGTCCACATAAAGGCTGCGTTAGGCTCCAAAAAAGGAGCGTAGAGCATTTTTAACGCAGCTTCAACTCTCGATACCAGAGTTGCTTACGGACGCGGCCAGCCTCAAAAACGTGCTCGTGCACGATTCTCCCATAGGAAACAATGGGGCTGTTTGAGCTAAAAAAAAAACTAACACCTGCAAAAAAGCCGCGTTCAGCTCCTAACGCAGCCCCATTGTTTGCTATGCGGTAACCCTTCCGACGTCTGCACTTAACACTCTAACATGTACCCCGAGTCTAAACACCCATAACCTTACACTTATTAACCCCTAATCTGCCGCCCCCGCTATCGCTGACCCCTGCATATTATTATTAACCCCTAATCTGCCGCTCCGTAAACCGCAGCTACTTACATTATCCCTATGTACCCCTAATCTGCTGCCCTAACATCGCCGACCCCTATATTATATTTATTAACCCCTAATCTGCCCCCCACAACGTCGCCGCCAGCTACCTACACTTATTAACCCCTAATCTGCCGACCGGACCTCACTACTATTATAATAAAGTTATTAACCCCTAATCCGCCTCACTAACCCTATAATAAATAGTATTAACCCCTAATCTGCCCTCCCTAACATCGCCGACACCTAACTTCAATTATTAACCCCTAATCTGCCGACCGGAGCTAGCCGCTATTCTAATAAATGTATTAACCCCTAAAGCTAAGTCTAACCCTAACACTAACACCCCCCTAAGTTAAATATAATTTAAATCTAACGAAATAAATTAACTCTTATTAAATAAATTATTCCTATTTAAAGCTAAATACTTACCTGTAAAATAAATCCTAATATAGCTACAATATAAATTATATTTATATTATAGCTATTTTAGGATTGATATTTATTTTACAGGTAACTTTGTATTTATTTTAACCAGGTACAATAGCTATTAAATAGTTAAGAACTATTTAATAGCTAAAATAGTTAAAATAATTACAAATTTACCTGTAAAAGAAATCCTAAACTAAGTTACAATTAAAACTAACACTATACTATCAATAAATTAATTAAATAAACTACCTACAATTACCTACAATTAACCTAACACTACACTATCAATAAATTAATTAAATAAACTACCTACAATTACCTACAATTAACCTAACACTACACTATCAATAAATTAATTAAATACAATTGCTACAAATAAATACAATTAAATAAAATTGCTAAAGTACAAAAAATAAAAAAGAACTAAGTTACAAAAAATAAAAAAATATCTACAAACATAAGAAAAATATTACAACAATTTTAAACTAATTACACCTACTCTAAGCCCCCTAATAAAACAACAAAGCCCCCCAAAATAAAAAATGCCCTACCCTATTCTAAATTACTAAAGTTAAAAGCTCTTTTACCTTACCAGCCCTGAACAGGGCCCTTTGCGGGGCATGCCCCAAGAAGTTCAGCTCTTTTGCCTGTAAAAAAAAAACATACAATACCCCCCCCAACATTACAACCCACCACCCACATACCCCTAATCTAACCCAAACCCCCCTTAAACAAACCTAACACTAAGCCCCTGAAGATCATCCTACCTTGTCTTCACCTCACCAGGTATCACCGATCCGTCCTGGCTCCAAAATCTTCATCCAACCCAAGCGGGGGTTGGCGATCCATCATCCGGTGCCTGAAGAGGTCCAGAAGAGGCTCCAAAGTCTTCATCCTATCCGGGAAGAAGAGGCAATCCGGACCGGCAACCATCTTGATCCAAGCGGCATCTTCTATCTTCATCCGATGACGACCGGCTCCATCCTGAAGACCTCCACCGCGGACCCATCTTCTTCGGGCGACGTCCAACTGCAGAATGACGGTTCCTTTAAGGGACGTAATCCAAGATGGCGTCCCTCGAATTCCGATTGGCTGATAGGCTTCTATCAGCCAATCGGAATTAAGGTAGGAATATTCTGATTGGCTGATGGAATCAGCCAATCAGAATCAAGTTCAATCTGATTGGCTGATCCAATCAGCCAATCAGATTGAGCTCGCATTCTATTGGCTGATCGGAACAGCCAATAGAATGCAAGCTCAATCTGATTGGCTGATTGGATCAGCCAATCGGATTGAACTTGATTCTGATTGGCTGATTCCATCAGCAAATCAGAATATTCCTACCTTAATTCCGATTGGCTGATAGAATCCTATCAGCCAATCGGAATTCGAGGGATGCCATCTTGGATGACGTCCCTTAAAGGAACCGTCATTCTGCAGTTGGACGTCGCCGGAAGAAGATGGGTCCGCGGTGGAGGTCTTCAGGATGGAGCCGGTCGTCATCGGATGAAGATAGAAGATGCCGCTTGGATCAAGATGGTTGCCGGTCCGGATCGCCTCTTCTTCCCGGATAGGATGAAGACTTTGGAGCCTCTTCTGGACCTCTTCAGGCACCGGATGATGGATCGCCAACCCCCGCTTGGGTTGGATGAAGATTTTGGAGCCAGGACGGATCGGTGATACCTGGTGAGGTGAAGACAAGGTAGGATGATCTTCAGGGGCTTAGTGTTAGGTTTATTTAAGGGGGGTTTGGGTTAGATTAGGGGTATGTGGGTGGTGGGTTGTAATGTTGGGGGGGGGTATTGTATGTTTTTTTTTTACAGGCAAAAGAGCTGAACTTCTTGGGGCATGCCCCGCAAAGGGCCCTGTTCAGGGCTGGTAAGGTAAAAGAGCTTTTAACTTTAGTAATTTAGAATAGGGTAGGGCATTTTTTATTTTGGGGGGCTTTGTTGTTTTATTAGGGGGCTTAGAGTAGGTGTAATTAGTTTAAAATTGTTGTAATATTTTTCTTATGTTTGTAGATATTTTTTTATTTTTTGTAACTTAGTTCTTTTTTATTTTTTGTACTTTAGCAAGTTTATTTAATTGTATTTATTTGTAGCAATTGTATTTAATTAATTTATTGATAGTGTAGTGTTAGGTTATTTGTAGGTAATTGTAAGTAGTTTATTTAATTAATTTATTGATAGTATAGTGTTAGTTTTAATTGTAACTTAGTTTAGGATTTCTTTTACAGGTAAATTTGTAATTATTTTAACTATTTTAGCTATTAAATAGTTCTTAACTATTTAATAGCTATTGTACCTGGTTAAAATAAATACAAAGTTACCTGTAAAATAAATATAAATCCTAAAATAGCTATAATATAAATATAATTTATATTGTAGCTATATTAGGATTTATTTTACAGGTAAGTATTTAGCTTTAAATTGGAATAATTTATTTAATAAGACTTAATTTATTTTGTTAGATTTAAATTATATTTAACTTAGGGGGGTGTTAGTGTTAGGGTTAGACTTAGCTTTAGGGGTTAATACATTTATTAGAATAGCGGTGAGCTCCGGTCGGCAGATTAGGGGTTAATAATTGAAGTTAGGTGTCGGCGATGTTAGGGAGGGCAGATTAGGGGTTAATACTATTTATTATAGGGTTAGTGAGGCGGATTAGGGGTTAATAACTTTATTATAGTAGCGCTCAGGTCCGCTCGGCAGATTAGGGGTTAATAAGTGTAGGTAGCTGGCGGCGACGTTGTGGGGGGCAGATTAGGGGTTAATAAATATAATATAGGGGTCGGCGGTGTTAGGGGCAGCAGATTAGGGGTACATAGGGATAATGTAGCTGGCGGCGGCGTGCGGACGGCAGATTAGGGGTTAATAAGTGTAGGTAGCTGGCGGCGACGTTGTGGGGGGCAGATTAGGGGTTAATAAATATAATACAGGGGTCGGCGGTGTTGGGGCAGCAGATTAGGGGTACATAAGGATAACGTAGGTGGCGGTCGGCAGATTAGGGGTTAAAAAATTTTAATCGAGTGGCGGCGATGTGGGGGGACCTCGGTTTAGGGGTACATAGGTAGTTTATGGGTGTTAGTGTACTTTAGAGTACAGTAGTTAAGAGCTTTATGAACCGGCGTTAGCCCAGAAAGCTCTTAACTACTGACTTTTTTCCTGTGGCTGGAGTTTTGTCGTTAGATGTCTAACGCTCACTTCAGAAACGACTTTAAATACCGGAGTTAGGAAGATCCCATTGAAAAGATAGGATACGCAATTGACGTAAGGGGATCTGCGGTATGGAAAAGTCGCGGCTGAAAAGTGAGCGTTAGACCCTATTTTGAGTGACTCCAAATACCGGCGGTAGCCTAAAACCAGCGTTAGGAGCCTCTAACGCTGGTTTTCATGGCTACCGCCAAACTCCAAATCTAGGTCTAAGGAGGCTTAGGTATTAAATATATGCAAACATTTGTTTTCGTTATTCGCTTGCGAAATGAATAACACATTTTTACTAACTTTGTTCAATATTGGTTCCCAAATTAAACACATTTTGTTAACCAAACTAATTAATTTAATTTAAATGTGTTCATTTTAATTCTCCATATAATATATATGATATATAGGGTAAACTAAATGAATGAACAAACAAAATTTAGACCCAAATATTTATTAGATTGACAGATAAGTTCCCAATTAGGGAACCTGTCCACCTGTCCGCTGTATGTCCGCTGCCTGAAGTTATGATTGCGTTCATAAATTCTTATGGAGCACCGCCCCCATCTCTTACCTGTAAATCACTGCAAACAAACGAGTCTGGGTTGATTCATCTCTGCAACCTCTGAGGTTAAAAATATCTCCTGCCTCTTAATGTGCAATAAGCAAGCAAGCCTGCACTGCAAGAGCTCCAAAGCAGCCTCCACTGCTTCAAAAATAGAGCCCTTTGTGTTAGTTCATTGGTTAGTTAAAGGGATATTTACACTTAATATATTTCATGTGCTTCCCTCTAAATATAGATTTTGCCATTTTGAAACCTAGGTTCCACTGCAGGATTCTGAAGGAGAGTTGCTATACATGTGCAATGTCATCACAAGAATGCAGTGAATTATAGATTCCAACATGGCAGCACCCATTATTATTATTATTATTATTATAGTGTTATTCATTTTGCAAAGAAATAAAGAAAACATATGTTTTCTAGGCAGTGGCGGCTGGTCCATTGGGGCACTAATATTTTCTTTGTTTTATTTTTCAGTCTCTAAATTATTCTGAGTAATTTTCATTTAATGTTTGTAGTTTTCTAAATGGAATCATGCATCTCTGAAATACCCCCATAAATTATCTCTTATTTCACTTTTTTTTTTTCTCCCTTCCACCTTTATGGGCAATTCTTAACTTGCCCCATGCAGCAATATTATTTACAGACCCTTTTCTTTCTGCCCATTCAATGCAAACTTATCTGTAAGACATTGACAGCTGTAGTCCACAGCCCTAGGAAATAAAACAGGAGAGCACTACATCTACCAGCATGAAGTAGTAGAAGCTGACCAATCACATCTCAAGTCAGTTCCTCAAGTCATATTTTCAGCTCCCAAATCTGTGCACAGTTTGATTCCATTTGGAGACACAAATACACGTTAGTCAAGTGTCATGTTGTCCCTCTATGTTGTAATGATTTATTCAAGTTACACACGATTCACAGTTTAATATATAGTTAGTCGATGTCAGTGTTTGCTAATATTTAAAAAATAATATATATATATATGTATATATATATATATATATATATATATATATATATATGTGTTTTTTTATTCCTTAGGAAGTGAAAAGGTTAAGATTTTATCAAATCTAGCAAAAATTATCTCAAAACTTCTAAATGGTTTTCAGATTTTTACAGCAAATCAAATGACTCCCTATTTGCTATTAGTATGAGCATATTTGTACAAAAACATAAGCCTTTAGAAATTAGAGAGGACTGCTATGCAATACTATTATTATTATCAGGTATTATTATCAGGTATTTGTAGAGCGCCAACAGATTCTGTGTCTTATTAAGGCAATCTACAAACAGCTGGGCTCATAGGCTTACATACTAAGGGGTTCAAGGGGAAAGCAATGGAGTTAGGAAAGGTTAGTGTAGGCTGTATGCATCCCTGAATAGTAGAGTTTTTAGGGAGCACTTGAAGCTTTTAAAACTAGGGAAGAGTCTTGTGAAGCAAGGCAGAGAGTTCTACAAGATGGGAGCCAGACTGGAGAAGTCCTGTAAACAGGAATGTGAGGAGAGTAGGAGATTGTATGTAGCGCGAAGGGGATGGCAGGGAGAATATCTGGAGACAAGGAGGCCTATTTATAAAATGTCTGTCGGACCTGATCCGACAGTGCGGATTAGGTACGACAGACATCACTGTATGCGGAGAGCTGCTGGTGCAATGCCGCCCCCTGCAGATTCGTGGCTAATCGTCCGCCAGCCGTGTCAATCAACCCGATCATACTCTATCGGGTTGAATTGTGGCGATCTCTGTCCGCCTCATCAGAGCAGGCGGACAGGTCAGGAAGCAGCGGTTTTTAGACCGCTGCTCCATAACTTGCGTTTCTGGTGAGTCTGAAGTCTCCATTCAGAGCTTGATAAATGGGCCTCAAGGTCTGAGATGTAGGGGGAGCAGTGCAGTTTAGGGCTTTGTATGTCAGAGGGAGAATTGTATGTTTAATCCTGGAGGCAAGAGGAAGCCAGTGAAGAGATTGGCAGAGAGGTGCAGTAGATGAAGAGCGATGTGTAAGGAAGATGAGCCTGGCAGAGGCATTCATTATGGATTGTAAAGGAGCTAGGCGGCAGCTAGGGAGACCAGAGAGGATGGAGTTGCAGTAGTCGAGGAGGGAAAGAATGAGAGAGTGGATTAAAATTTTAGTTGTGTCTTGTGTAAGGAAATGTCTAATTTTTTAGATGTTTTTAAGGTGGAAGTGGCAGGCTTTAGCCAAGGACTGAATGTGAGGAGTGAAATAAAGATCTGAGTCAAATGTGACCCAAAGAAATCGAACATGGGGGGTGGAGTTTTTATAAGAAGGGGGAAAAATAAGGAGCTCAGTGGGGAGATTTAGCTTAAAGGGACACTGTACCCGAATTTTTTCTTTTGTGATTCAGATAGAGCATGACATTTTAAGCAACTTTCTAATTTACTCCTATTATCAAATTTTCTTAATTCTCTTGGTATCTTTATTTGAACTGCAAGAATGTAAGTTTAGATGCCAGCCCATTTTTGGTGAACAACCTGGGTTGTCCTTGCTGATTGGTGGATACATTCATCCACCAATAAAAAAGTGCTATCCAGAGTACTGAAACAAACAAAAAACTTAGATGCCTTCTTTTTCAAATAAAGATAGCAAGAGAACAAAGAAAAATTGCTAATAGGAATAAATTAGAAAGTTGCTTAAAATTGCATGCTCTATCTGAATCACAAAAGAAAAAATTTGGGTTCAGTGTCCCTTTAAGTTAGAGAGAGGACATCCAAGATGAGATATGAGAAAGACAGTTAGTGACACGGGTTAGCAAGGAAGGAGATAGGTCTGGTGCAGAAAGGTAGATTTGGGTGTCATCGGCATACTATCCAAAGGGTTGCAGCATTAAGTGGCAGACAAGAAGAATCAAGTAAGTTTCTAAACATTGTTCTATTCATTTTGGATGTTAACAGTTTGAAAATATATGAATTTGTGCAGTTGAAAAAATAAAATTTTAAGATATTAAAGAAAGGAGTGCTAGTATAGCCTACCCTAAATAATCTGCATGTTGTCCTAAAAATCTACTATACATGCTGTATTTCCCTGTATATGTTATACTTACAATATTTTATAATGCAGAAGAGAGTGAAACAATCATTTCTAAATATCTCCCTATAAACACAAGCTAAGTTATTATTATTATTTTGCAAGAGAGCTAGATTACAAGTGTCATACTAATGTTTACATATCGGCTTTATTTTGTTTAAATAATACCGCTAGATAGAACAGAACTTGCCTCACAATCTCAAAGATTAAACAAGGGACTGATCATGGATGTTCCGGGATGCTCTGGAATGTTCTCATGGAGTGGTTGACTCAGTGGGGTAGATTTAACAAAGGTTGAGCGGACATGATTCGCTGTAGTGAATCATGTCGGCTCAACCTTGCTAAATGCCGACAGCATATGCTGTCAGCATTTAACATTGCACAAGCAATGCTGCCCCATGCTCATTGGTGGCCAATTGACCACTAGCAGGGGCCATCAATCATCCTGATCATACCTAAAATGTGGCGGAGAAGTTAAATGACATAAAACCCCTAAATTTTCTTTTATAATTTAGATAGAGAATACAATTTTAAACAACTTTCCAATTTACTTCTATTATTTAATTTGCTTCCATCTCTTGTTATCCTTTGCTGAAAGGTTTATCTAGGTAAGCTCAGGAGCAGCAAAGAACCTAGGTTCTAGCTGCTGATTGGTGGCTGTATATATATGCTGATTGTCATTGGCTCGCCCATGTGTTCAGTTAGAAACCAGTAGTGCACTGCTGCTCCTTAAACAAATGATACCAAGAGAATGAATCAAATTAGATAATTGAAGTAAATTAGAAAGTTGTTTAATATTGTATTCTCTAGCTGAATCATGAAAGAAGCATTTTGGGTTTCATGTCCCTTTAAGGAGCAGCGGACCTTAAACAATGGGGCTCCGAAGTAGCATCCGCTGCTTAATAAATGGACCCCAGTGACTAAACATACAGGACTTAGATAGATGTGATTGCCTGTGTGAGATATCTTGTCTCACAGTCATGTTTCCCTATGTCAAAGCTAAATAGCTTGTCCGTTTTTTATGTTTTTTATTTGATAAAAATAAATTGTGTGCATATGTTAGAGGGGACTGTTTAACAGAGGGTGCTTTCCTAAAATGTCACATCATTTTTTCTCATTGACTAGTGCTCAACTTTAACACATGTTCTGATGCTGAATAAACCTGCAGCTTGCAACAGCAAGAGAAGTAAGCAAAATATAGCAATATGAGTTGTGCCACACATGCAGAATCTATTTATAGTTTAAGTAGCTTTGACTTTGTTTTTAATAGATTCCTTATGTGTCTAGTTGCTGATCTTTCACTTGCAGTAAACAAAACTTGAGCTTTTGAAAGTCCATTTAAGAGGGTTTCTTAAATAAATGTTTATCTATATCAAGTAAATATGAGTCATTTTTAGTGTCAACAAGCTGGATCAGCAAGTTGACTCAAGACAAAGAAAAGTAATACGTGTTTTAAAGGGACAGGCTACACTAAAATTGTTATTGTTTAAAAAGATAGATAATGCCTTTACTGCCCATTCCCCAGCTTTGCACAACCAACATTGTTATATTAATATACTTTATAACATTTAAACCTCTAAATTCCTGCCTGTTTCTAAGCCACTATAGGCAGCCTCTTAATCACATGCTTTTTTTTTTGCTTTTCACAATAGTAGATTCGGAGCCACAATGTTCCAGGCTCACAGAGCGACACTTTAGGTAGCGGATAGCAATCATCTCGATCCGATCAGATTGGGATAATTGATAGCCCCCTCTTGCGTGCAATTGGCCACGCACAAGCAGGGGGCGGCATTGCACAATCAGCCAATTGTGCAATGTTAACTGTTGACAGGATACTGCTGCCCACTCACCGCAAAGCTGAGCAGAGGTAAAAAAGGAAAATATTTCTATTTAAATATCTGTAACTAAGCTGCATAAGTGCTAAACCATCTTAAAGGGACACTGAACCCAATTTTTTTCTTTTGTGATTCAGATAAAGCATGCAATTTTAAGCAACGTTATAATTTACTCCTTTTATAAAATTTTTCATTCTCTTGCTATCTTTATTTGAAAAAGAGGGCATCTACGCTATTTTTGGGTTCAGAATGCAGGACAGCCCTTGTTTATTGGTGGGTGAATTTATCCACCAATCAGCAAGAACAACCCAGGTTGGTAACAAAAAATGGGCCTGCATCTAAACCTACATTCTTGCTTTTCAAACAAATATCCCAAGAGAATGAAAAAAATTTGATAATAGGAGTAAATTAGAGAGTTGCTTAAAATTGCATGCTTTATCTGAATCACAAAAGAAAAAAAATTGGTTCAGTGTCCCTTTAAAGGGACAGTCTAGTCCAAAACAAACTTTCATGATTCAGATAGGGCATGTAATATTAAACAAGTTTCCAATTTACTTTTATCACCAATTTTGCTTTGTTCTCTTGGTATTCTTAGTTGAAAGCTTAACCTAGGAGGTTCATATGCTAATTTCTTAGACCTTGAAGGCCGCCTCTTAAGAATGCATTTTAACAGGGTTTTCACCACTAGAGGGTGTTAGTTCATGTGTTTGATATAGATAACACTGTGCTCATGCATGTGAAGTTACCTGGGAGCTATCACTGATTGGCTAAACTGCAAGTCTGTCAAAAGAACTGAAATAAGGGGACAGTCTGCAGATGCTTAGATACAAGGTAATCACAGAGGTAAAATGTGTATTATTATAACTGTGTTGGTTATGCAAAACTAGGGAATGGGTAAAAAAAGGGGTTATCTATCTTTTAAAACAATAACAATTCTGGTGTAGACTGTCCCTTTAAGGGAAGACAAGCGGGTAGAATACCCCAATTTCTTTCCTTAACTGCACATGTGCAAACAGAGTTCATCCTACATCTATGTATTAGTTTGTGATTCAGTAGAAAGGATTCTGGGAGGCAGAGAAATCAGGGAAATTAAATGCTCATTTGACAAAATAAAGCTGAATTATTCATTGCAAAATTCTTCTCTGATATAAAGGTACATTTTTATGCAGCTTCAAATTTGTGTTTAACGTCCCTTTAAGTTGTGCACACCAGTTATTTGTTTTGAATTATAGCATTTTTTTAACATACTCTATAAAATAAATACAAATGTTATCACTCAATGAGGCGGATAAAATCCACTGTAATGTTATTAAACAACTGACAATTGTAAACACTACACAATAATGAGAACCTTTTTTTAATGTGCAATGCTTGCTTCTTAATGTTTGTTGTTAATCTAACTTTCATGTATAAACTGTGAAAGCTTTTCTATTAATGTCTCCATTACAGGCAACATCTGTGAAAATTTTTGCTGGCCAAAAATATGTTTGAAATGATACATTAAGCACAATCGTAGTAGCACAATAAAAAAAAATATGTTAAATACTAAAATATTTAATGTATTAGGGCTAGATTACTAGTGGAGTGCTAGTTTATTGCGCACACGTAAATGGACAAATACAGTTCATTTTCTATATGTGCCCAGGTTGCCCCCAAAATGAAGTGTGAGGTTAATTTTCTAAGAAAATTAAATTGTATAGCATCTATATCTTTAAAAAAAAACAAAAAAAAACTGCATGAAGCAGTTTTAGGGATTAAAGTAAGCGGGTGTGGGGTGTTAGAATAAAAAACGGCACTGAAATGTGCCTTTACATTGCTGTCTATGGGGACTGTGCTGTTCCTATAAATATATATGTATATGCTTTTATTTTTATATATATATATATATATATATATATGCAAGATGTAGTACCAGCGCTAAATTATAACCACTTGAAAAAATGAACAATATATAATATAATACCTAATAAAATGGTAAAAAATTATCAGAACTGGATAAGAAATAAGATATTATAATGTCGATAGTATGTCAATCGTATGATGGATATATGAATGTGCAGCGGGAAAAAATGATAAAGTGTACCCTTAACACTTAAATAAATTTTCAGCGCAACAAACACAATGTGAAAAATGCAATAATGGCCCCCTGGAGGAGAGCATCGACGGAGGGGATAGTGACCCCCCCCATCGTAGCAGTGGAGCGGTCCTGGGGCTCATAAGAGCCCCGCGGAAGTAGCTCATCCTCTGTTCAGTTCCTGCAACCACAAGGCAAAGTTGGTTACAGGGTTTGCGGTTGCAGAAACTGTGAGGATGAGCGATCTGGCAGAGGACGTGCAGCGGATAGCGGAATCAAGAGGCCTGGCTTGGCTGAAGTCTTACCTCACCACATCTTCCTGGACCAGAACTCACGGTGGCTGATGGCGGGACGACACACGGCAGGCCGCAACGGCGGTCCAGGCCTCCGGAGCGGCTGTCCCCAGACGACGGCAGGAGCAGGAGGAGCGGAAGCGGCGCTGGGCATGTGCAGTCGGATCCTGAGCCCAGGCGCCGGTCGGTGAGAGGTGGGTCGCAGGAGGCAGCGCGTGCGACGACAGAGGAGGCCACGAGGAAGACGCCAGTCGGGAGCAGCAGGACGGCAGGTAAGGCCGGGCGTGGAGAGGGGCTGGGCCTCGATCATGTAAAGAGTGGGCGGGTGACGACGGATCCAGTGAGGAGGCCTACAGCTCCGGGGACCAGCGCTACGGCGGGGGAGGGAGCTCCCCTGGCCGCTTCATCGCTGAGGGAGCAGGGAGAGGAGACAGAGGAGCGCCATGAGTGTGCTCCGGGTAGAGAGAGAACACGGGGGGGCCAAAGGGGCTTTGGAAAACGTAGCGGGAAAGGGACTGGGGGACCCAGGAGTACGGGGAATGAGACTCCTGGGGGGGGGATGCAGGGGAATGAAAGGGGGCAAAAGGAAGGGGTAAGGGGGGGGTCCCGCATCTGGGGAGCATAGAAGATTGGTAGGGGAACCTCAGAAGGGGATAGGGGGGCAGGCAGTGAGTAGGCTGGAGGGAAATGACCCTGGGAGAGCAGGAACTAGTGGGGCATTAACAGTGAGAGGGCCACATAGTGGGGGAGGGGGAGTGGGTAGCACTTATGATAGAGGGGGGGTAGGTGGGAGGGGTAGACCGTTGGGGAGGGGGAGTGGTTCGGCAGAGCAAGGTGTTACTGGGGGAAAAGGGGGGAGTGGACTAGGCAGGGTTACTAGAGGAAAGGGGAAGGGAAAAAGGGGGAGAGGGGGCGGTAGAGGAGAATGTGTCATTAGGACTGGGCAGGGCTGTGATAACGTGTCCAATTTGTTTCCTATAGGTGGTGGAGATGAGACGGAGGGACAGAGGGGTGGTGGGGCAGATGACTCTGCTGAGGCGACGAATCAGGACCTGGATGGAGACGCACTGTGGATAGATTATTCATACAGTGATCTGGAATTGGATGATCTGGGCGAGGGACCTTCATCTGGACCAGTGGGCGCACGGCAGGTAGGGGACCTGGCCGCTTTGCAGCAGCTAATCAGATCCTTGGGGGCCGGGGGGGCGGGCGGGAAAGTAGAGGGCAGAGTGTTGAAGGTAGGTTAGGACAGGGGGGTAGGGAAGGGAGTATCAGGAGTGGGGGGGGTGGGGAGCAGGTTAGGGATCTCACTGTCTCCTCTCTGCAGATACGGCCTCGGGGGGAGGACCCCCCGATGCGCCGAAGCGCAAGAAGGTCGGGAGCGGAACAGCGAAGGGAGAACTCCCGGTTCCCCAGGGAGAGACCGCAACGGAGGAGGGAAAGGCGTTCGCCCACATGGGGGAGGCTCGATAGGTCACGTGAGAGGAGCAGTCGGAGAAGGAGATCTCGGTCGCCGTCTCAGAGGAGGCGGACACACAGACCTAGAGACAGAGAGGCTAGGCCACAGCCTGAGGCTGGGACAAGGATAGCAGCGGAACCGGTGGAAGTGGCAGGAGCTACGACGGTGCCTGTAAACAGAGGTGAGGGTGCTAACAATGAAACGGGCGTGGCTGGAGGTGTGCATGGTTTAGGTGTGCAAAACGTGATGAGTGGGATGAGGGATCTGCTTATGCAGTTCGAGAGACGTCTGGCGGGGCAGCAAGGGAACGTTGCAACAGCATGGGATGTAGGGGGGACAACTGGGGGGGTGAGTCTGGTAGCGGAGCCGGTGGGGCAAGGTTTAGGGGGAGCTGCGCCGGTGTCAAGTGGAACTACGGCTACTGGAGGGGTTCTGAAGGTGCCTGAAAACACGTTGAGGAGGCCCTGTCTATGTTCGATCGGGCCGCTGGGGATCCATCTCACTCAGGAGCTTAAGGAGAAAATATGGAAGAGAGAGTTCTTGGAAATATTTTCTCTATTACCACTAGAACAGGTGCTCGAGATAAAAGAAGACACTAAAGGCGACAAGGAGAAGAAAGAGGAAGACGAAAGGAAGAAGAGATATCGTAAATTGCCAAAAACTCTATCCAACTGGTCCAAGGCATTCTGTATTTTGGCGGCGGTGGTGGGTGAGAAATTCTCAGAACAATGCTCTGCGTTGTTCTGCTATCATGATGAGATTTCGGGGGCTTATCGAATTTATGGGGGTTTAGCGTGGTGGCGGTACGATGAGCAGTTCCGGCAGCGGATGGCGGTGCGACCGGAGATGCGTTGGGACGACAGGGACATGGGGATATGGCTGGAGTTAATGACTCCATTACGGGGGTCCTTTCGTGGCATCGGAGGATCGGGAGGCAACAGTTCAGCAGTTGGCAATAGTGGGGGGGGAGCAGCAGTTGCCATTAGGAAGGGACTCTGCTTCCAGTATAATGAGGGGCAATGTAAGTTCGGGACCGGGTGCAAGTACAAACACGCTTGTTCAGGATGCGAGGGCGCCCACTCGTGGGCGAAGTGTTTCAAGAGAAATGGGGGAGGCGGAAAACAGGGGGAGGTTGCTGCTAAGGGCCAGGACCCCGGTGAAAGTAGGAAAGATGGTTCCTTGGCTAGAACGGTTCGCTAAGGTACGGGGTAGAGCGGGGGACGCGGATCTCTTGCTCACGGGTTTTAGCTCTGGGTTCTGGATTCCATTTGTGGAGAAGCAAGGGGTTCCAATTTCGGGGAATTTGAAGTCGGCAAAGGAATTGCCGGAGGTGGTTCAGAGAAAAATTGATAAGGAAGTAGCATTGGGGAGAATGGCTGGCCCATTTTCGCACCCACCTTTCAGAAATTTGAGGGTATCCCAACTTGGGATCGTTCCCAAAAAGGCGGTTGGGCAATTTCGCATGATCCACCATTTATCATATCCGAAGGGGTCCTCGGTCAATGACGACATTGATCCCGCGGTAACGGCAGTGAGGTATGGGGTGCGAGAGGGATCTCTAGGGCATCGGTGAGGAGGAATATGGCAGCTTTGAGGTTTTTGTTTAGGCTGTTGGGATGGGAAGACTTAACAAAGTTGTTTCTTATCCAGTTGGCGGTGAAAGGGATCTGTAAGAAAAAAGTGGCAAAGGACAGCTGTCGCCCTATTGGTTTTCAGCTCCTGTTGAGGATTTTAGCGGAGTTGGAGGCGGTGTGTACCTCAAGGTTTGAGGTCGTATTATTCAGGGCGGCCTTCACGACAGCATTCTTTGGGGCTTTCCGGGTATCGGAATTGTTTGGAGCAAATAAAAGAGATGTGGGGGGCCTTCAGGCCAGGGATGTGTCAATTAGGGACAAAGTAGTCTGGATTTGGCTCCAGGGGTCCAAGACGGACCAGGAAGGGCGGGGTAGATTGATAAAGCTGGGGGAGGCTCAAGGGGCAGGATGCCCGGTAGCCAACGTTAAGGCATTTTTGGAGATCCGGCCGGATGCTCATTTGCCGTTGTTTATCCACAGTGATGGCTCGAGTTTATCTCGCTTTCAATTTTTGGCGGTGCTTCGGAGGGCATTAAGGGGCTTGGGGTTCAAGGCAGAGGAATTTGGGACGCATTCCTTTCGAATTGGGGCTGCAACTGAAGCTGCCAATTTAGGGCTGGGGGAGAGTGTGATTAAGCGGATTGGTGGTTGGAAGTCTGGATGTTTTCGTATATATGTTAGACCAGACCTGGTGGCTTAGTATGTTCTTTGCTTTATAGGTCCTATACAGTGTTGGATAGTGGGCCATTCCTATATATATTGGGCCCGGAAAGCAGCGGCAGTGATGGACGAAGGTGCCCAGTTGAAGTTTCAGGAGGAGACAGTGTTTTTACGTTGGCTTGGGGTTAGAGGTCTAAGGTGGGACCAAGTTCTTAGGAAGGTGGTAGACCATGCGAGGTTGTTTCAGCCCCCAGATATTTTAGTCATCCACGCCGGGGGTAACGATTTGGGCTTTTCATCCCAAAAAGATTTGATTGATAAGATTAGGAAGGATCTAGGGAGATTGAGGGAATTATTCCCTTGGTTAGTAATTGTTTGGTCGGACATCGAACCCCGATCGGTGTGGAGGGTGGCATGGGATTTCAGGAAGTTGGAGGCCTCTAGAAAAAAGGTTAACAGAACAATAACCAGTTTGGTGGGTAGAATGGGGGGGTTTGGCATTCGCCACGTAGAATTTGAAGGAGAGACAGGTCGTTGTTTTTTCTTGAAGGATGGGGTACACCTCAATGAGGTGGGCTTGCACCTCTTTAATTTTAACATCAAAGAAGGGGTGCAAAAGGCCTTAGCCCGGGTGGGGGTGGCTCGTCGGTGACGAGCTGTGGCGGGGGTGCTTGTTTTTTCAATAGGTTAGGTAAATGGGTACCTCCCTAAAGAGGTGGGAGAGAGTTTGGGGAGATGTACCTGGTGATATGCCAGTGGAAGGTACAGCTCTGTGGGCAAGCAACCCAGGTTATGGGGTTTATTGTGTTAATGAGTTAAAGTATTTGTTTAATATGTTATATTTTATAAAAGATTTAATAAATGCGGGCTACAGCCTTTACATCCACTTCTGTGTCTAGTATTATTTAAGCGGAACGTATGCATAATATGGGGTCATGGCCCCCTGGAGGAGAGCATCGACGGAGGGGATAGTGACCCCCCCCATCGTAGCAGTGGAGCGGTCCTGGGGCTCATAAGAGCCCCGCGGAAGTAGCTCATCCTCTGTTCAGTTCCTGCAACCACAAGGCAAAGTTCCCTCCCTCCCTCCCCTTGAGGCTAGGAATTCAATCTGGTGGGCGGGGGTGCTTGTTTTTTCAGTAGGTTAGGTAAATGGGTACCTCCCTAAAGAGGCGGGAGAGAGTTTGGGGAGATGTACCTGGTGATATGCCAGTGGAAGGTACAGCTCTGTGGGCAAGCAACCCAGGTTATGGGGTTTATTGTGTTAATGAGTTAAAGTATTTGTTTATTATGTTATATTTTATAAAAGATTAATAAATGCGGGCTACGGCCTTTACACCCACTTCTGTGTCTAGTATTATTTAAGCAGAACGTATGCATAGTATGGGGTCACTGCAAAGTAAGTCTTAATATAGAGAGATTCTCTGATCTCCGTTCTTGATGCTTATAAGGCCTTTATATCCCCGTATCCAATGTATCTTTATGGAATAAATTCAATGTGAATAATATAAGGTAGTAGGTGTCTCCTTACCGGAATTACCCTCAATCTTATGAGGTAAGGTATGCTCTCAAATGTTAGCCAAGGCAACCCTAGATCCGTGGTGGTGTTTCATCTGTAACAATTCTCTACAGTGTAGTCAGCTTGTTCTTTACTTTGCTCTTGTACATGCCACTTGTCAAATGGAAACTTCCAAACACTTTTTCCTTTTTAGGATCCTTCTTGTGGTCTTTCAGGAGTATGGTATTCCTCCGAATTGGTGTTTATAGAGGGGAAAAGAACAAACGGCACATAGCGTAATACTGTATGAATAATAAATTTATTACAGACACTTTAACACTATGCACTTACATTAAAAGCCCTCAATCCGTGATGAAGTAAGCATTCACACGTATAAATAAATATAGATGTAGATTGGACCAGGCCAATCTATGTTAGCAGGACTAGATGATTATCCTCATATGCAGTAGGTGGGGTAAAAGATGGTACGCCCAATGTTTAAACCATAGTCCAAGTCATTCAGTTGCGACAATTATTAATTGTTAAAAATAAAATAAAAATAATTTGGAATCCAAAGACTCCACTAGGAAGCTTCTAAGTATAATCAAATCAGAGTGAAACAGAGGTTATCTCTAGTTAAGAATATGGGATTGCAGTGCACTTGCAAAACCTAATAAAATGAGTATATGCAACTAAAAGCAAAGAGTTAGCTGTGAGCCCAGTTACACACTTCAAAGTGTATATTTCCTGTGGGTGATATTATCACCTGTATGCGGTATTGTCAGTCTTAGATGTTTGTGGGGCGAGCTGAAAAAAACGGACCACTGTGGGTGTGAAACTGCACTGCCACTTCTAAAGATATAAACCTTACGCATTTCGAAGTTTGTCTATTCGGTACTTCTTCGTCAGAGGTGTGGTAAGACTGACAATATCGCATACAGGTGATAATATCACCCACAGGAAATATACACTTTGAAGTGTGTAACTGGGCTCACAGCAAACTCTTTGCTTTTAGTTGCATATACTCATTTTATTAGGTTTTGCAAGTGCACTGCAATCCCATATTCTTAACTTAGATTATAAAAATCTAAATAAACTATTACAGTTATATATACACAATTTAAAAAAAACCCATCTCAATATCAACAAAAATGTTTTATAAGGGTTAAAAGGGAAATGACAAGGTGTTTGACTGGAAAGGGCTCTTATGTGTATATGTATATATATATATATATATATATATATATATATATATATATATATATATATATATATATATATATAGTATATATATATATATATATGCATGACTGGAGACCTAGCGTAAACTGTAAGGGTTAAAAGAAATATTCCTAAAACACATACAAAACATATCTAAAAAAACTATTACAGTTATATATACACAATTTAAAAAAAAAAACATGTCAATATCAACAAAAATGTTTTATGAGGGTTAAAAGGGAAATGACAAGGTGTTTGACTGGAAAGGGCTCTAATGTGTGTGTGTATATATACATATATCTTTATTTATATATATATATATATATATATATATATATATATATATATATATATATATATATATATATATATACATATATATATATATATATATGTCTAATATGGTCATCTGTATATGTATACATGTCTATGTATATTAGAGATGTGCATTAATTTGATTAAGAATGAAAAAACGCATATTTGTTTCTTTTTAATAAATTAAATATCTGAATGCACTTACGAACTTTATAGAAAACAAAAAATCAGGGATAGTCACAGACAAAGGCTGTGGCGGACATTTTCCAAAGTACAGACCTTAGTGAAGGACACCAAGGTACATTTGAAATTAAAAACATTATTTTATAGTGCTTGGTGTTATTATACTGATGCAGATACCACTGATCCTATAACCAGCCCTCCTCTGGCTATACCCATGAGCCAGTGTCACTACTGTGTCATTATATAGTGCTGGGTGTTATTATACTCATGCAGATACCACTGATCCTATAACCAGCCCTCCTCTGGCTATACCCATGAGCCAGTGTCACTACTGTGTCATTATATAGTGCTGGGTGTTATTATACTGATGCAGATACCACTGATCCTATAACCAGCCCTCCTCTGGCTATACCCATGTGCCAGTGTCACTACTGTCATTATATAGCGCTGGGTGTTATTATACTGATGCAGATACCACTGATCCTATAACCAGCCCTCCTCTGGCTATACCCATAAGCTAGTGTAACTACGGTGTCATTATATAGTGCTGGGTGTTATACTGATGCAGATACCACTAATCCTATAACCAGCCCTTCTCTAGCTATACCCATGAGCCAGTGTCAGTACTGTGTCATTATATAGTGCTGGGTGTTATTATACTGATGCAGATACCACTTATCCTATAACCAGCCCTTCTCTAGCTATACCCATGTGCCAGTGTCACTACTGTGTCATTATATAGCGCTGGGTGTTATTATACTGATGCAGATACCACTGATCCTATAACCAGCCCTCCTCTAGCTATACCCATGAGCCAGTGTCAGTACTGTGTCATTATATAGTGCTGGGTGTTATTATACTGATGCAGATACCACTTATCCTATAACCAGCCCTTCTCTAGCTATACCCATGTGCCAGTGTCACTACTGTGTCATTATATAGCGCTGGGTGTTATTATACTGATGCAGATACCACTGATCCTATAACCAGCCCTCCTCTGGCTATACCCATAAGCTAGTGTCACTACTGTGTCATTATATAGTGCTGGGTGTTATACTGATGCAGATACCACTGTTTCTATAACCAGCCCTTGTCTGGCTATACCCATGTGCCAGTGTCACCACTGTGTCATTATATAGCGCTGGGTGTTATTATACTGATGCAGATACCACTGACCTTATAAACAGCCCTTGTCTGGCTATACGCATGTGCCAGTATCGCTACTGTGTCTTTGTATAGAGCTGGGTGTTATTATACAGATGCAGATACACATCCAGTATTTCTCTAAGGTTTTATTTATTCCATAACTTATCACCCAATATCGCTAGTGGTCTTTTAACAGGCCACTAACTTTATTTACACTACATATTTTTTTTTATTCCTATTATTTAATTAGAAAGAAAAGATATACTAAGGTTGTGGTGGACACTGCAAGGGCTAGTCACGGACACCAGTGTCTGTGTACGGACACCTTGCCTATCCCTGCAAAAAATACTGACATTTGTCAATATTCATTCATTTTCTTTAAATTACCTTTAAAGGGTTAAATACTTACCTCTAGTGTGCTGGAGAGGCTTGTTAGCCCAGTATTCACAGTATCCCTGACACACTAAATAGTGCAGCCAACAAATATTCAGGGAAATGTTCTTCACTTAAAAGAAAATGTTCTTTTTATTTTTAAATAGTTATTTCTATATATATCTGTATTTACAGTATACTATGTTACTATGTATATATTCATCTATATATATATTTTACAAAATGTATTTACATTATATATAATTATATATATACATATTTTAAATTAAAAAGAACATTTTCTTCTATGTGAAGAACATTGCAATGATAAGTATTTCTTACTCAAGTGTAACTGTTTTTTTGTTTTTTTCTAGTAGCATGCCCCATAGAAGTCTATGGAGAGAAGCAGTTAGTGTGGTCCTGAAGTTAGCGCACCTGATTTTTCGTTCTCACGCTTACTTTTTACTTTCCACTTTTAATGCACATGCAAATTCAACAGTGTTAAAATTTAACTTTGAACACAGTTAGTACTTGTAATCTGGCCCTAAATACATTTTATAAGTTTAGTATATAGATTATTCCCTGCCTCCCTCTAGTCATGAGTGCTGCCATATTGAAATCTTGCTTTCACTGCATCTTATTGCTTTCACATGTAACCTAAGTTCCAAAATGGCAGCACTCATGTGAGCAGGGAAAAAAAGACCAGTGTATACCTGGGTTTCTCTTTATTTAAACCTGGGTTTTCTATTTATTTTAAAAAACAAACAAAAGGAATAGCCAGTCGACATCATTAGTGTTGAGTTCACACTTTTTTGTTGTGATTTTGACATAATCTCTAGAGAATTCATCATAAGGTTTCTGACAACGAGGCAAAAGAAAGTGACTGTGTCTGCACATACCATATGCGCATTGCTTTGCATTTCCCAGGACAATCATCCAGATTGAATGCTTAAAGTTCCTATGTAATGGGATGTGGTTACTGGGGACATTTTTAGGTGAGATATCTTATTTTTTTACATATACATTTCATGTGATAATTTAGTCAGCTTTTTATATTTATATAAATGCCATGAATTAAATATGTAATATTTAAATGATTTGTGAAAATTATGTTTATATGCTTTTATTGTATTGAGAAGAGTTTTGATAACTGATAATTGATAACTCCCTTAAAAAGGAACCATAACATTTAAAATACATTCAGAGACAAATATATATTGATTCTGTGCAATTACTAAAAACACTATAATACTAATGTATTTTGAATTTTATGCTTACGTGTTTCCTTATATTTTAGGATCCTACATTTATATAGAATGTCATTAGCTAATTTTTCTTTTAACAAAAGATTCTTCATCTGAGCACCCCGCAACAACATTTATATATAACTGACACATGAATATTTCTTATATATATTTTAAAATCTGATTAAAGTGATGGTAAACTTGAAATGTTTTTAAATCAGGTCTGGAATCTAAGCAATAATTTAGAGGGACTTAAATTGATCATTTATTATGAAGATGCGCAGTAACTTACTTTTTAATCTAGCAGTGCCATTCTAATAACTGCGCTCTAGCCGCCCACTGTAAAACTCATTTTTTATGTGAGCTAATGGTTTGAACTGTTCTCTAATTGGCGCTCTACCCATACAGCACTTTTTTTGTAGCAAGGGCGCCGATTAGAACAGTTCAAACCATAAGCTCACAAAAAAATGAGTTTTGAAGTGTGCGGCTGGAGCGCAGTTATTAGAATGGAACTGCTAGAATAAAAAGTAAGTTACTGCGCATCTTCATAAGAAGTGATCAATTAAAGTCCCTCTAAATTATAGGCTTCGATTCCGGACCTGATATTGGGATATCAGAATGAATGGAACAGTAAGATGAAAAAGTAAGTTACAGTGCATCTTCATTAGAAATTGTCACTTAAAGTCTATCTAAAATATTGCTTAGATTCCAGACCTGATTTTAAAATATGTAAAGTTGACCATCACTTTAAAATTAAAAAAAAAAAAACAACAAACTTTCACGTGGCTTACAAGCAAAGATATACACATATTTGTATGATTTTCAAGCAAAAATTCAAATCTTTTTACTCGATTATGGTTTGATTTTCCCTACAAGCAAAAATCAAGCAATTATGCACCCATTTGCTTGAATTGAAGGACTATTTTTTGTTTGCATTTCTTGTGAATAAGCATGAAAACACAGTGTATTGACGTCATTTGTAAGTAATCATGCTTGAAAATATGTGGATTATCTTTCTGAATAAACCCCTTTAGATTAAGGGTTAGAATAAGAGTGGAGCAGTAATTACCTTTCCCGCTCGCACACAAACTCAGCTCGACAACTGCTCTTTACGCGTGACAAGTAGCACGCGTATTACAAGTCGAAAGCAAAATGTTTTCACTTGCACGCTATGCCGATGTGTGCAAAGAGCAGGAGTTAGAATTTCACGACTGTGTTAATGTACTTTTCCATAGACTTCAATAGAGTGAGAAAAGTGGAAAAAACCAACAACCATTCTCCTGCACTAACCCTAATTGCCATAAGCCCCCTACTCTAATAACCCCTAAACCGTCACATAGCCCACCGCAAAGTACCCCACTACACTATTAACTCCTAATCTGCCACAACCCCCACATTGCAAAATACCCCTCTACACTATTAACCCCTAAATTGCCACAACCCCCATCACAAAATACCCTGCTACACTATTAACTCCTAAACCACCACATCCCCATTGCATAATATCCCACTACATTATTAACCCCTAAACCACTACACTGCCACATTGCACAATACACACTAACATCTAAATCCCCTAACCAGCTAACCTCCTAACCTAACACCCCTTAAGTTACGCGCAAAAAACTAACCTTATCTGAAAAAAAACCCAACCCTTACCTGAAAATTATAAGGCTTAACGTTAAATGACAAAAACATTTTTTACTATTACAGAGAATAAAAAAAAACAACCATTACAAAAAAAAATACAAAATTAAAAAAATCAGTTATGTTTATTCTAAAACACCCCAAAATAAAAACACTAAACTATAGTAATAACCTTAAAAGGGCATTGCCCTAAAGTGATTTAGCTCTTTTTAACTAAAATAAATACTAACCAATTTTACAAGTAACCCCTAAAAAAGACTATCTATAAAAACCTACTCTAAAAAATGCCCTGAAAAGGGCAATTGTCTGGGCATTGCACTAAGAATGGCATTTAGCTCTTTTGCAGCCCCCACCCCCCCCCAAAAAAAAAAAAAACACTGAAAAAATCTTATCACTAAACCCCAAAGATTACATTTACTAAAGTTGAATCTGGCTCCTACATGGCGGAGGTGGTCCATCTTCATCCCGGCGGCGGTCTTCTATCTTCATCCATCTTCTGTCCCCGATGTCTTATTTATGTGGTAACCTGCCTGTTGGCTGATTTTCATTTTTAAATTCAAATCAGCCAATAGAAATTTTTGTAATTTTAATTTGAAAGTGAAAATCAGCCTATAGGAATTCAAGGGTACTCCTTTATAGAGGGAGTACCTCACATTCAAAATTCAGTGTGCAGCACATGACCAAATTAAGAGGACGTCAGGGTCAGAAGATCCGAATATAAGAAGAAAATTAGATGGATGAAGATAGAAGACCACCGCTGGGAGACGTATTCCACATAGGAGATGGGTTCTTCTTTGGTGAGTACAATCTTTGAACTTTAGTGATATGACTTTTTTTTTTTAGAATAGTATTTTTTTTAGGGGGAGCAAACGAGCGTAATGCCCAACTACATGCCCTTTTCAGGGTTTTTATTCAGGTAAGGTTAGTTTTTTTTTTTTTTGGGGGGGGGGGTAACTTAGGGAGTGTAAGGTTAGAGAGATTAGCTGGTTAGGGGTTATTTTGCAGTGTGTGTGGCAGTTTAAGGGCTATTAGTATAGTGGGGTATATTGCGATGGAGTTTGTGGCAGTTTAGAGGTTAATAGTGTAGTGGGTATACATTGCAATGGGGTCTCTTGCATTTTAGGTGTTAATAGTTTAGATGGGTAGTTTCCGATGGGGGTTGTGGTGGTTTAGGGGTTAATAGTGTAGAGGGGTAATTTGCGGTGGACAATGTGGCGTTTTCCTCCAACCAAAGTTTGAGCGTTAATTGCAATTACGTTCAAGCAATTGCATTTACTTTCAACTTGTAATACTAGCAGACAATGCCGCCCAACACTGCCCATAGAAATTAAGCGGAGCATTAAATTACAGCGAGTTTGCTGAAATAAAATTGCAGTAATTTAAACAGCGTGCCACTTGTAATATGGATTTGAGCATAAAAAAGACTGCAATCTTATGATAGCGTTTACGCTCCTCGCACTAATGATAGCGCTCCACTCGTAATCTAGCCCTTAGAGTATTAAAGTTCTTTTATTGAAAAACACATTTTTATTTTTAGTGACAAATAAAATTAAAGACTTTAAAGTCATATAATTCTAAAAAAAAATTGTGCTAACATTTTCTCTACTCCTTTCAATAAAAAAAGCCAAATATAGCAACTCAGCTATTTGATAATAAATTAATGATATCACTGTTGGCTTAGAAATTGCAGTGCAAAAGCTGTCATATAATTTGTAAGACGGAAGTAATAAAATCTTATTATTTTTTGGGGGGGTACATGACAGAAGTTAAGACATTTAAAATAAACTTGATTGTTTTTCAATAAACACATTTTTACCTCATAATTAAAATGATATAGACTAACCTCTGGAGTACTCATTTTGTGCTCAGAAGGGGTTAACAGTCTAAGGATTTTGGGATTGATACTTTTTCAAGCTGAGATGGTGGCATGTACAAGCTGAAATGAAGGTTTCCACATGAAAGAACCACTGCTGGGATAGTATAATATGTTTCAACTAAGCTTGCATTAAATGACAAGTCCATGATATGTACTGGAAAATTGAAAGTTATATCCAGCATGTAATTCCATATTGACTGCACATTGAAAATAGAACTGCTGTCTAGTCTCATAGTGAGTAAAACATACATCATGCAGATGGTACAACCAGGAATAATTAATCACATTTTAGCAGTATTAGAGAGAGATCCTGGTATTGGGTATTGCTGCCTTTTTTCTTGTAGCAGTCATTACCTAGCCTTGCCCTTTAACTATAGCATTGTGGGCAAAATGTTAATTTCTGATATAATTTTTTTCACACAGCTGCAGTATACATAAGTTGGTATTGCCAAGTGCTTGACATTGTTCTGGTATTGAATAATATATATTGAAAAAAAAAATGTTTCGCAATCTGATAGGGGCTAATTTGGAGAGCAAGATTAAAATCAAAGTTTTGATTTTATTGCCACTTCTCCTTCTTGGCAGTAACATGTCACTTGTTCCATTTTGGTAGCCAGTTTCACTTACACAAGGAAGTTTTTTTCCTGTAAACTTGTCAGCTACAAGACAACAGAAATTGATAGCTTCGCCTCCCACTAGGATTTTTAAACATTTTATATCAGTCGTACAGGTCACAAGGATTACAGTATCTCAGGGATATGGCCAGACACTATGTATTTCATTTTATTTTAAACTCTTTTTTTTTCTTCTTTTTCTAATTTATTTCCATCTAGGTACTTTTAGGAGTTCTTACACAACAATCATGCCCTCAAGGCAAGTATGTGCCCCACATATTGCAACTGTCTGTTTTAAAATTCCTGTCTACTGCCAATCATCATCTGATTTTCACTTTGCCAGCATTCCATCCATACTTCAGAGGCAGATAGTAGTTTTAATAGTTGAAAGGACATTGAATACCCAATAAAGGACTAGATTATATATGGAGCGCAAAAATATTAGCTCTGTATATCTATCTATCTATCTATCTATCTATCTATCTATCTATCTATCTATCTATATGAATATAAGTGAAGAAGAATGTTATTATGCTATTTATAGTTTTTAAAGATTTTTTTTTTTATAAACCTGTGTTGCATTTGCAATTGTTTGATATCCATAGAGCAGAGTACTTTTGTGTATTTTTTGAACAAAAGCTCAAAAGGTTAAACAATAATGACATTTTCACAGTCTTCTTTGCTCATATTTACAGAGGGTGCCAATATTAGTGGAGGACATTGTATTTAAGAATAAATAGAACATATTCTTCTATGTGAAGAACAATGAAATGTGAAATATTCATATTTCATGCCAGGTTAGTTACTTTGTTAAAAGTTATCTGGTTTGCATGACTTGTTGTAAGCATCAGGTTAGCATGAAAATGAAAATGTTTTACTTACAACTTGTAATACGCACGCTACCCAACATGCGCAAAAAGCTTACTTTTAGCGGAGTTAATGAGTAAGCGGTAACGATAAATAGCGCTCCACTCGTAATCTAGCCCTAAAAGTGTAGAGTGTGTGCATAATAATTTTACCCATAATCCTAAAAGATCCAGTTTAGTTCATTCGAGTCCTAACTGAGGAATCTAAAATTGGAACCCTCCCCCTACAAATTAGGCATTAGTGTTAGTTTTTTTCTATGTATTGCCTTTGTTTTGTTGTTTTGCATGTTTGGGTTCGGATAATTACAGGTTCTAATGAGTCCCCAGTTTTTCTTCATCTCTGCATTTTCAGAAAACCTACACAATTTAGATATTTATTTTTTTATTTGTGTCATAAAAGATTCTATTTAGAAGTCAATAAAAACAGCTTTATCAATGTATAAAACATCTAAAACCAATTTTATTACTAAAATGTTAAATGTCTTATTTTAAACTATATGCTGCTTTTTTGTTTTTACAATTTAAATAAAAATAGTTTCAGATTATTTTTTTTTATAGCTCAGAGAAATATTTTTTCCGCCTGGTTAATACAAGACTTTAAGCTTGGCATTCTATTTCAGCTTTAGATTGAGAGTAGTCTGGTTATTAAAGTCCAGAAGCTGTGACGGTCATTGCTAAGCCGGTTGTTATTACACTTGCAGTAGAAATACAATGACACTTCCAACAACAGACTTGATTTGGATAATCAATTCCATAAAATATGATGGAATGTGTCCTCAGTCAGACCTTTCTATGGCTCACCTTGTGCTGAGGTTAGTTCTCATTGTTGTTTATGCTATTGAACTATAAGTATTTTAGTTTCTGATTGATTAAATTAATCCTGTGTGTTGCATGCATGGCCACACTTGAAAGTCATCATTTGAGAAAGTCAACAAAATATCTCAAGAGGATAAACAAAGTTCAGGATTGAGTAATGGTTCACAGTAAATGAATATAAATATAAAGTATGATGTTGCAGAGCCAGAGTTCTGAGACCAGAGAAAGTGACAAAATATGAACGTGCTAAAAAAATACATAGGTTAATTACATTTAAACAACATTTTATTTGCTCATAGCGCTTAAAATGGTTTACCTGGTAAATTCTGCGCTGTCTGCAACTCAGTTATGAAGCAGGAAGGGAAAATGTCTATAAAAACAAAAACATTTCCAACATGTTCTTCATGACATTTGCTGGTGCTATTACATATGTAATACTAATTAGCATTATTTGAGGCTTCAGTCTGGTTTATGCAGCTGTTTGTCAGACAAACAGTATAAAATATTTTGTATCAAAAAAATGTAAAATGATGTCGTATCATACAGTGTTATTGTCAGGATCTCCCTCTCTGCCTCCTTAGCCCTTCCCACTCTGCCTATATATCCTGGACGCACCTTCTTATAGGTGCTTAGTATTTTGTGTTTGTGAAACTACTAGCAGCTACACTGAGCTCTACCTTACCTTGGGATTTCCAGCCTTATTTAAGTTTTTCTTTTTCTGGAAGAATTACTTCTCTGCAGTTATTCTATCTGCTTTCACTCTCATATGAGATCTTCACTGCTACTGCTGTTACCACTTTCGTTTGGAAGGAAGCCTGCCTATGTTCCAACACTGGTTAACCGTACATCTCTAGCTCTTAGCAGTATCCACTCTCTAACTTACCACGGCAAATTATTTACACCAACTACCTGCTGAATCAGCACTCTGCAAGACGTCGTTACAGACAGACAGCTGATCTGCCGTTTCTACATTGATCAAGCTGCGCTCCGGATTTGTGATTTAACTCAGGTCTTACTACTGGTAGTTACTCTGTATTATCGTATCCGGATCAACTTCCAAGACATACTTTTTCCTTGCTTATTCCATTACCTGTCCGGTTTCCCTACAGCTTGTGTCCCCTACTGGAACGTCACTAGCTGCAAAACAACCCCCATCTTTGACGTGTCTGAGTTTCTTCCAGGAAGCAAGCTATCGCCCAGTTCAGTACAGACAGAGAATTGCTTGGAACATTGTATCCAAACTGTTGTTATGGTAATTTTTATTCTGTCAGCTTCTGTGTGAAGGAAAACTTGGTAACAGTTACAGCTCAACTTTTCATATTAATTTCTCACAGCAGGCTTATTCTTTTCTACTCCCATATAGTAGAATCGAGATCTATGTGAAACATTCTAATATTTAAAGGTACATACCTGTACCATTTCTTGCTATATTAATAGTAAGGAATATTATTTAACCAACAGCATTCTGCAGCTGAGATCCAAATAACCAGCCAGAGGATTCCTTACAGTTATGGAGAATAAAATAGGTAAATTCCCTGAAGAGGAAACTTCCATAAGACAGTCAGTCTCTGAATCACTGTTAAGTCACTCACCTCACATATTAGACATAAAATAAAATATATGTTCACAGAAATTCTTCAACAAGCTCTCACTAAGACAATCAAAAATCAGTATTATACTTCTGTGATCATATTTCTCATTTAAAGGGACACCTGCATCAAATAGTTTACCGGTTGCAAACTAATAGAGCCTCACTGACAAGTACACATTAATTGAAACATACACAACCACCAGCAGAAGTCCAACAAAAAATAAATAAATTAAAAAAAGGCTGCACAATGTGTCTGATCTGTGCTGGAGCAGCTAAACCAAACTGTGGAAATGTGTTCTGCTTAGTCTTAATGAAACAATCAGCTGGTTGGCATTGATGCCAACCTGCTTAGCACAGAAAAAAAAAATAACTTTACCCGAGGTGGTCAGCAATTGGATACAATGTTACTCATAAAAATCTTCTAAAATGCTAATTTGCAAGTCTGTTTGTGTCTTCATCATCTATGTACTGGCAAATTTAAAATGCATAACATTACATAGTAGCATTTACACTGCTCCTGTAAAACAAACATAAGCAGGGACAGACTGGGACCAAAATAGGCCCGGGCATTTTAAGGAAGAACAGCCTACTCTCCTTTGTGTTATTTAACCATACCTCAAAACTGACAAGTATAACGTACTAGTTTAATCTACAAAAACATTAAAAGTTTGTAACACCTTTCTGTCACTGCATATTGTAAATTGGTGGTAAAAAAGTGAAATGTATTTGGAAAAAAAAACAGTTCACATATAAATAAAGAATAAGAGCTTATTGCGCATTATTTGATGTAGTAACATCACTCAAAATAACAGCTACCTGAGCACTTGTCATCACACATAAGCTGCACTATCAGAGAGAATAAACACAAAAAAAACATCCACAGACAGTCAGCACCCACATGCACAGAAAAAGCAGCCCAGACATCCACAATTACACAAAAATAGTCACCCACTGGTATCAAATGCATCATTGTGACTGGCTCACAGACACAGCAGGGCAGTGAGTGGCCAGCTAGCCCTGCATCATGCACAAATAATAATGCTGGCGACTGGGTGGGGCAAAGGCAACCAGGCTGGCCCACTGGGCAAATGTCCTGTATGCCTTATGACCAGCTTGGGACTGAATATAAGAAAAACCTCTTTAGGTTAAAAATAAAGTTTAGGAACTTTATTGAAACAACAACATCCAATGAGTGATACAAGGTAACTGGTGGCAGCTGTAGCTGGTATCACTTCTTGGATGTCAGGACTTTCAATAACATTTTTTTGATGTTTAAAAACATCTTCAGTATTAATATTTTCCAAAGAAGTAAAGAATAAAAGGGACTGGCTACAAACAAAATAAACATTTACTGATAATAGAAATGTCTGGTTATTATGAATCCTAAGATGTAGCAAAGGTCATCTCTCTGTCTATTCATCTCTCTCTCCCTATTTCATGGAGTACTTACCTTGCTTCTAGCAGCTGTGGTCTTAATAAAGTCACAGTCTTACACTCTCCCCCCTCTGCCAACGCAAGGGACTAAAATCTTATTATTGGGAAAATAGGGTTCCCTGGTTCCCTTTTAGACATTACACAGTCACTGTAAAATTGGGTGAAATGGCAATAAACTAACATACTAAACTGTTATCATCACAAGCAATGTATTTATTTCTTTTATAGAGAAACCTGCATAGAGAAAAGGGAAGGAAAGAAACAAGACTGTATTAGAAAGAGCAAGACAATGGTAGTCAGAGCCCCAAATCTAATCTGTTTGAATTACTGTACTAAGTATTCTAAGACAACACATACAGTTTAATTCATTAATTTATTTTTTTATTTACTTATTTATTGCTTCTTTTACTAAGACATCCCTATACTGTAGAAAAGCTGCTGTCTGAATTATTAAAACTGCTTCAATATTGTGCACAATATAGCCGGAAAATTTAATTAAAAATCATAAGAAATTTAAATAATAACGTGCAATAAACAATTTCATGTAGTTTTTATAACAGTACTTCTATAATTAACAATTTAATGGAACATACAATTGCAAAAAGAAGATGCTCTAATAGGTTATGCCATTTTATCATTGCATTGTTGCTTGTATATAACTGTGTGTTTAGCCCCTGCAAAAATGTTACACATAGTAAAAGCCAATTCCAGAGCAGCAATGCACTACAGAGAGTTGACTGAACACACCTGGTGAGCCAATTACAAACGGCCACCAATCACTAGCTAGTACCCAATAGTGCATTGCTGTTCCTGTGCCTACCTAGGTATATGCCTCAACAAAGGATAGCAAGAGAATGAAGCACATTTGATAATACAAATAAAATGAAATGTCCCTTAAAATTACATGCTGTCTCTTAACCACGAAAGTTTAACTTTGTATTATGTTTTAAAGGAGTGGTCTCTCTCTCTCTCTCTCTCTCTGATAAATTTCACATCATGGGACAGTGTACTTGTTTTTTTCCCATTGTTTAAAAATATAGATAACACCTTTGCTACTCATTCTCCAGCTTTGCACAACCAACATTATTATATTAATATACTTTATAACCTCTAAGGTTGCCTGTTTCAAAGCCCCTGCAGCCTCCTCCTATCTCAGCGTTTTTTATCAGATTTTTAAATCTTGCACAACAGCCAGACAGTGCTAGTTCATGTATGCCATGTAGACAGCATTGTGCTCACTCCCGTCGAGAATGATAATGGCTATACAAGAAACAGCACTGATTAAAATTCAAGATTGAAAAAAACACTCAGAAAAGGCTGCGGGGCCTCAGATAAAAGTAATCATAGAGCTAGAATGTACAGTATATTAATATAACAATGTTGGTTATGCAAAACTGGGGATTCGGTCTTAATGTGATTATCTATCTTTTTAAATAACAATTTTTACGTCAACTGTCATTTTAAATTGCTGTTAAAGGGACACTGAACACAAATTTTTTCTTTAGTGATTCAGATACAGCATGCAATTTTAAGCAACTTTCTAATTTATTCCTATTATCAATTTTTCTTCGTTCTCTTACTATCTTTATTTGAATGTAAGCTTAGGAGCCAGCCCGTTTTTGGTTCAGAACCTGGGTAGCGCTTGCTGATTGGTGGCTACATTTAGATACCAATCAGAAAGCGCTTCCCAGGTGCTGAATCAAAAATGGTCTGGCTCCTATGCTTACATTCTTGCCTTTTCAAATAAAGATACCAAGAGAACGAAGCAAAATTGATAATAGGAGTAAATTATAAATATGCTTAAAATTGCATGCTCTATCTGAATCATGAAAGTTTAATTTTGACTAGACTATTCCTTTAAACAAGCAGAACAAGACAGAATGGGAACCTTGACAACCAAGCATCGTTAACATTGTACAACCAATTGCTTGTTCAGCTGTGCCCCCTGCTCTCGCGCAATCAATTGCATAAGATCAGGGCTTGTCAATCATCCTAAATAGATTTGATCGGGATGATTAAAATCTGTCACCCTTGAGGTGTCGGAGGGGCTAAGTAGCAGCTGCGTTCTCAGCTTCATAAATGGGCCCCATAGTTATATAGAAGCACAAGTTCAATAATAAAAATGCTCTGACACATTAGAGCATTTTTCTTTTGCACTTTTATGTTCCATATATGTTTTTTGGTTGGCAGAGAAAACTCTCATGGCCGAATGGGAAATACTAGTTTATTAATCACACACAAAATAAAAGGAATAACATTTTTTGTTTTGTTTATTAGGATCTGTCAGCTAATAGAAATAACTGCATAGCAGCCGACTTCCCCTGTATCAGGTAGACTGCAGTGCCAGTGTTTTGAAATTCCAAAATGCCAACCTCAACTTTGCAGAAGTAAACAGCTCTTTATACAAAACATATTCACTGCAATTCTATCTCATATTTAGATGCACAATAAAGCTGGCAAAATATATTTCTCTCTCTACTGTGCAAATGAGGCCACTACTTACTTGTTGAATTTTGTGAGACAGATTTCACCATTCTCTGTTAATCCTTATCGAGCCTTAACTTCAAAGCCATAGGTTGTGGCTATTGAAATGCTAATGAAGAAGTACTTCAGATCATAAAGCAGACAGTTTGAAATTTAATTATCAAAACCTGATATTCTATTAATCAGCAATAGAATTTTAGTCTTTTTTATTGTGAATTGTCTGATAACTCTTCCCATATTATGTAGCATGCAATTAGTAATTCCTGCAATAAATTTGGTTTTTGCCACATCATTAGCTCACAAACCTATGAGAATTAGATATTTATTAGTTTTCTCTGACACAATAGCCTTTACTTATAATGGAGAAGAGCAATACTGTTAGCTATGCATAGATGTCTATCCCCTCTAATAGTGGTTGATGCATCATTAACTGTGAGCTATCCACTTCTCTACATTTTGAGAATAAGAGCTAGTAAATGTCTTTCAGAATGGCTTTGGGCTCTAATGCTGGAGTAATCTGTAATGCATTGAACAGTAAGCAATAGTATTAAACACAAATCTTTTATTTTTATTTTTTTAATAATGTGAAAACCATATGCAGTGCTCATACAAATGGTTATATCTGATGGGTGACCACAGTCTTCATTGATGTGTTCAGAAGTTTACAACAGCCTTTAAAGGGAAATTAAACACTTTGAGATGCTAATATAAAATGATAAATTGCATATACAAGGAGAAGTCTGCAATATACTTTCATTATTTATTTTGCCCCCTTTTCTCCTGTAATTCCATTCTGAATTTGTGAGCTATTCAGTTTCTGTTTCTGTAAAATGTAAGTGCAGAACACAGTTATATTCCACACAGCCATTGGCTGTACATTCTAGTGACCTATTTATAACTGTACCTAATTGGCCACAGCAGAGAAGGTAACCTAAGTTACAACATGGCAGTTCCCATTGTTTTATAGATTAATTTTGTCAATATTTAAACATCTAATGAAACTTTAAAAAATACATCTACATATTATTCTCAGTCTAATATTTTCTTTGAATGCATTATTCTACCTAGCATGCATTGTGGGGTCAATTTATCAAGCTGTCAAAGACCTCTTTTCCTTAACTCATCCGCAACCTCTGAGGCGGGGGACAGCAATCAGCCCGATCGGATACGATCCGGTTGATTGACACCCCCCGCTAGCGGCCGATTGACTCGAATGTTCAGGGGGCGGCATTGCACAAGCATTTAACGAGAAATGCTTGTGCAAGGATAAATGCCGATAGCGTATGCTGGCGGCATTCATCGATGGATGGCGGACATGATCCGCTACAGCGGATCATGTCTGCTCGCACTCTGATAAATCAGCCCCTTATTGTTTAATGTCCCTTTAATACATTCACCAGCTTACTTTCTCTTTACAATCAATAACATATTCAAAATAACTGTTTTTTTTAGAAATCTACAGCCTAATGGCTTTTTTTGTTCCAAGTCATTTTTAGCCACTAAGTAAAATCTAGATGTTAGTGCTTACCTGTGAGTCAGTGTACACAAGTTGTTGTACTGGAAAGGACTCAAAGGTGTGTGTGTGTGTATATATATATATATACATAACCAAAAAGGCCAAACTTTCAGCGCTCAGGGCTCCAGCTCTTACCTATGGCGTTTTCTTCAGCGTCGACACTTGCAAGAGAGGCTGGTCACATGAACGGTGCTGGAGTACTGCCAGACTGCGATAATATAAAACTCCAAATTTATTGATACTTTAATAAGGTAGTCTCCGCACTCAACTATCAAGCTGGTGAGTAAGGGCTGGTAGGAGCCCGAAACGCGTACAGCAGTTTGCTACATGTGGTGATTTTACATGTTTTGTACTTCTTGTGGATCCTGAACTTTTAATGTATCAATAAATTTGGAGTTTTATATTATCGCAGTCTGGACATACTTGATAGTTGAGTGCAGAGACTACCTGTTTTCCAATATATACATATATATATATATATATATATATATATATATGCAAACATACATATACACACATATATACAAACACACATATCAATCCACATACATAAATAACCACCTTTGAGCTCTTTCGAGTACAACACCTTGTCATATTCCATATCATGTTAACAGATTTTTTAAACATTTATTTCAATAATAAACACACACACATATATATTTATATATATATAAATATATATACAAATGTGTGTATATACTGTATATACAGTATATATATATATATATATATATATATATATATATATATACATATATATATATATATATATATATATATACATATATATATATATATATATATATATATATATATATATATATATATATATATATATATATATATACATATATATATATAAGTGTAATGCTTTATTTTAAAATATTTTACATGTGTTTTAATTATAATCTTATTTTAGCCCTAACACTTTACTTCAGGTCTTCAGTCGTACTTATTTTTTTAGTTTTATTATGTGTTGCCCTCTTATGCAACGCATAACACCCAGCATGCAATATGAGCAATGTTTAATGCAGCCTCACTAACCACTAAAACTATAGGGGCACTAAAGAGATGTTGACCATGCTAAGCATTGAAAAATGGTGGAAAGCAGAGCACGGGTAAAACATAGATTTATTAATGCATAGAAACATATAACAATAAAAGCTACATGCAGAAAAAGGGTCTGATGCTTTTCGGCTCACAACTTCATCCGTGACCTATGCTAAACATTCTCTGGTAATTCTGTTTTACAATTAATTTGTAATACAAGATAGTGCGCTCTTCTGAGCGCAGGCCCAATAGTTTGGTAGCACATTTTGTGCTATTACTAGTGCTCTACTTGCTATCTAGGACTAAATACATTCTGCACTGCTTTGTTGAACTTACAAAAATATTTGTCATTGTCCAGTCATGCTGTAGTTATCTATTAGGCACTTTCTGTATGCATTCATAACATTAAAGGGATATGAAAACCAAAATTTATCTTTCTTGATTTAGATAGAGCATTCAATTTTAAACAACTTTCTAATTATTTGTATTTTCAATTTTTCTGTAAGTTTAGGAGCCGGCACATTTCTAGAGCACTATATGGCAAATTTTTCCTGCCATGGAATGCTGCAGATGCCTACTTAGGTATCTTTTCAACACAGAATATCATGGGAACAAAGCAAATTGGATAATAGGAATAAATTGAAAACTGCAGGTGTTGTAGTGCGCTGTTCAGATGTGTCCATCAATAATTTGTAGCCTTTGTTAATTATTCACCAGGTTCCTGTATTGCTGATTACTATCGTACAAACTCCTCCCCTATTTTATTTGCATTCTGGTGTCAAATTGGCTCACAAGTTAAAAAAGCTTTGCTTAATAAGTTTTATATTACATTTTTTGTGATTCAGATTTTCTAAAGATAAAGATACTGTTAAAAAGATTCTAGCTTATTTTTATGTTACCATATTATTATTATTTTTTACCAAGTCAATGGTTTGCATACTTTAGGCCCGGAGAAAAAAAATTAATAAGCTCATAAAATATTTTGTTATTGGACTTTAAAGGACATTAAACACTTGATTTTGTGTGAAAAAAATGTGCTTTGTCCCACACTCCCTAGAGAGGCCAAAAAAGCAAATTACAGTCGGCTAAATTTAGAGTTTTGCGGCCAAAGGGGTGCGTTAGCTACGCGTGTTTCCCCCCCCCCACCTTTTAAATAACGCTGGTATTTAGAGTTCTCTGAAGGGCTGTGTTAGGCTCCAAAAAGGGAGCGTAGAGCATAATTTACTGCCACTTCAACTCTCAATACCAGCGTTGCTTATGGTAGCGGCTAGCTGGAAAAACGTGCTTGTGCACGATTTCCCCATAGGAAACAATGGGGCAGTTTGAGCTGCAAAAAAACCTAACACCTGCAAAAAAGCAGCGTTAAGCTCCTAATGCAGCCCCATTGTTTCCTATGGGGAAACACTTCCTAAGTCTGCACCTAACACCCTAACATGTACCCTGAGTCTAAACACCCCTAACCTTACACTTATTAACCCCTAATCTGCCGCCCCCGCTATTGCTGACACCTGCATTATATAATTAACCCCTAATCTGCTGCTCCGGACACCACCGCAACCTACATTATCCCTATGAACCCCTAATCTGCTGTCCCCAATGTCGCCGACACCTACATTATAATTATTAACCCCTAATCTGCTCCCCCCAATGTCGCCGCTACCTTAGCCACTATAATAAATGTATTAACCCCTAGACCGCCGCACTCCCGCCTAAAAAACCCTATAATAAATAGTATTAACCCCTAATCTGCCCTCCCTAACATATTTGACACCTAACTTCAAGTATTAACCCCTAATCTGCCAACCGGACCTCGCCGCTACTCTAATAATTGTATTAACCCCTAAAGCTAAGTCTAACCCTAACACTAACGCCCCCCTAAGTTAAAAATATTTTTTATCTAACGAAATAAATTAAATCTTATTAAATAAATTATTCCTATTTAAAGCTAAATACTTACCTGTAAAATAAATCCTAATATAGCTACAATATAACGAATAATTATATTGTAGCTATTTTAGGATTTATATTTATTTTACATGCAACTTTGTATTTATTTTAACTAGGTACAATAGCTATTAAATAGTTATTTACTATTTAATAGCTACCTAGTTAAAATAATAACAAAATTACATGTAAAATAAATCCTAACCTAAGTTACATTTAAACACTACACTATCAATAAATAAATTAACTAAACTACCTACAATTACCTACAATTAAATCAACTAAACTAAATTACAAAAAAAACAAACACTAAATTACAAAAAATAAAAAAGATTACAAGAATTTTAAACCAATTACACCTACTCTAAGCCCCTAAAAAAATAACAAAGCCCCCAAAATAAAAAAATGCCCTACCCTATTCTAAAATAAAAAGTTAACAGCTCTATTACCTTACCAGCCCTTAAAAGGGCTTTTTGCGGGGCATGCCCCAAAGAAATCAGCTCTTTTGCCTGTAAAAAAAACATACAATACCCCCCCAACATTACAACCCACCACCCACATACCCCTAATCTAACCCACCCAAACCCCCCTTAAAAAACCTAACACTAAGCCCCTGAAGATCTTCCTACCTTGTCTTCACCCAGCCGGGTACCATCCGATCCGTCCAGAAGAGGGCCAATCGGAATTAAGGTAGGAAAAACCTGATTGGCTGATTGAATCAGCCAATCAGATTCAAGTTCAATCGGATTGGGGGGTTTTGTTATTTTTTTAGGGGGCTTAGAGTAGGTGTAATTAGTTTAAAATTCTTGTAATCTTTTTTTATTTTTTGTAATTTAGTGTTTTGTTTTTTTTGTAATTTAATTTAGTAGATTTAATTGTAGGTAATTGTAGGTAGTTTAGTTAATTTATTTATTGATAGTGTAGTGTTAGGTTTAATTGTAACTTAGGTTAGGATTTATTTTACAGGTAATTTTGTTATTATTTTAACTAGGTAGCTATTAAATAGCAAATAACTATTTAATAGCTATTGTACATAGTTAAAATAAATACAAAGTTGCCTGTAAAATAAATATAAATCCTAAAATAGCTACAATTTAATTATTCGTTATATTGTAGCTATATTAGGATTTAATTTACAGGTATTTAGCTTTAAATAGGAATAATTTATTTTATAAGATTTCATTTATTTTGTTAGATAAAAATTATATTTAACTTAGGGGGGAGAGAGCGCAGAAGACAGGGGGAGAGAGAGAGCGCAAAAGAGAGGGGAGAGAAAGCACAAAAGAGAGGGGGAGAGAGCGCAAAAGAGAGGGGGAGAGAGCGCAAAAGAGAGGGGCAGAGAGCGCAAAAGAGAGGGGAGAGAGAGAGAGCAAAAGAGAGGGGGAGAGAGAGAGCAAAAGAGAGAGGGAGAGAGCAAAAGAAAGGAGGAGAGAGCAAAAGAGAGGGGGGAGATATCAAAAGAGAGGGGGTAGAGAGTGCAAAAGACAGGTGGAGCGAGAGAGGGCAAAAGAGAGGTGGAGCGAGAGAGCGCAAAAGAGAGGGGGAGAGAGCACAAGAGAGAGGGGGAGAGAGAGAGCGCAAAAGAGAGGGAGAGAGAGAGAGTGTAAAAGAGAGGGGAGAGAGAGTGCAAAAGAGAGGGGGAGAGAGCAAAAGAGAGGGGGGAGAGAGCAAAAGAGAGGGGGGAAGAGAGCAAAAGAGAGGTGGAGCGAGAGAGCACAAAAGAGAGGGGGAGAGAGAGCAAAAGAGAGGGAGAGAGAGAGCAAAAGAGAGGGGGAGAGAGCAAAAGAGAGGGGGTAGAGAGTGCAAAAGAGAGGCGAAGTGAGAGATCACAAAAGAGAGGGGGTAGAGAGTGCAAAAGAGAGGTGGAGCAAGAGAGCACAAGTGAGAGGGGGAGAGAGCGCAAAAGAGAGGGGGGAGAGAGCGCAAAATAGAGGGGGGGGGGAGAGAGCGTAAGCGGGGGTGTGACTGGGCAGGGGCTGGCCGGGTGTGGGGGGGGGGCGGGGCCGGGCGCGCACACGCGAGAGAGAGAGAGAGAGGGGAAGGAGATAGAAAGAGAGGGGGAGTGATCAAAAGAGATGGGGAAGAGCTAGAGAGAGGGTAAGAGAGAGCAAAAGAGAGGGGCAAGAGCAAAAAAGTGGGGGGAGAGAGCAAAATAGAGGGGAAAAAGCAAAATAGAGGGAAGAGAGAGGGGGAGATAGAGAGCAAAAGAGAGGGGCAGAGAGAAAATAAGAGGAGGAAGAGAGAGAGCAAAAGACAGGGGGGAGAGAGAGCAATAGAGAGGGGGAGAGATAGAGAGCGCAAAAGAGAGGGAGAGAGAGAGCATAAAAGAGAGGGGAGAGAGAGAGTGCAAAAGAGAGGGGGAGAGAGCAAAAGAGAGGGGGGAGAGAGAGAGCAAAAGAGAGGGGGGAAGAGAGCAAAAGAGAGGTGGAGCGAGAGAGCGCAAAAGAGAGGGAGAGAGAGAGCAAAAGAGAGGGGGAGAGAGAGAGCAAAAGAGAGGGGGAGAGAGCAAAAGAGAGGGGGTAGAGAGTGCAAAAGAGAGGGGGTAGAGAGTGCAAAAGAGAGGCAGAGTGAGAGATCACAAAAGAGAGGGGGTAGAGAGTGCAAAAGAGAGGTGGAGCAAGAGAGCACAAGAGAGAGGGGGGAGAGAGCGCAAAAGAGAGGGGGGAGAGAGAGCGCAAAATAGAGGGGGGAGAGATAACGTGAGCGGGGGTGTGACTGGGCAAGGGCTGGCCGGGTGTGGCGGGGCCGGGCGCGCACGCGAGAGAGAGAGAGAGAGGGGAAGGAGATAGAAAGAGAGGGGGAGTGATCAAAAGAGATGGGGAAGAGCTAAAGAGAGGGTAAGAGAGAGCAAAAAAGAGGGGGGAGAGAGCAAAATAGAGGGGAATAAGCAAAATAGAGGGAAGAGAGAGGGGGAGATAGAGAGTAAAAGAGAGGGGGAGAGAGAAAATAAGAGGAGGAAGAGAGAGAGCAAAAGAGAGGGGGAGAGAGAGCAATAGAGAGGGGGAGAGAGAGCAAAAGAGAGGGATGGAGAGAGAGAGCAAAAGAGAGGGGAGAGAGACAGAGAGGGGGAGAGAGAGAGCACAAAATAGAGGGGGGGAGAGAGAGTGCAAAAGAGAGGGGGAGAGAGAGAGAGTGAAAAAGAGAGGGGGAGAGATCGCAAAAGAGAGGGGAAGAGAGAGAGAGCGCAGAAGACAGGGGGAGAGAGAGAGCGCAAAAGAGAGGGGGGAGAGAGGAAAAGAGAGGGGGGAGAGAGAGAGTAAAAGAGAGGGGGGAGAGAGCAAAAGAGAGGGGGGAGAGAGCAAAAGAGAGGGGGTAGAGAGTGCAAAAGAGAGGTGGTGCAAGAGAGGGCAAAAGAGAGGTGGAGTGAGAGAGAGCAAAAGAGAGGAGGGAGAGCACAAGAGAGAGGGGGGAGAGAGAGCGCAAAAGAGAGGGGGGGAGAGAGAGAGCGCAAAAGAGAGGGAGAGAGAGAATGTAAAAGAGAGGGGAGAGAGCGCAAAAGAGAGAGGGAGAGAGCGCAAAAGAGAGGGGGAGAGAGAGCAAAAGAGAGGGGGGAGAGAGAGCAAAAGAGAGGTGGGAGAGCACAAGAGAGAGGGGGGAGAGAGAGCGCAAAAGAGAGGGGGAGAGAGAGAGCGCAAAAGAGAGGGAGAGAGAGAATGTAAAAGAGAGGGGAGAGAGCGCAAAAGAGAGAGGGAGAGAGCGCAAAAGAGAGGGGGAGAGAGAGCAAAAGAGAGGGGGGAGAGAGAGAGCAAAAGAGAGAGGGGAGAGAGAGCAAAAGAGAGGTGGAGCGAGAGAGCGCAAAAGAGAGGGGGAGAGAGCGCAAAAGAGAGGGGGAGAGAGAGCAAAAGACAGGGGGAGAGGAAGAGCAAAAGAGAGAGGGGAGAGAGAGCAAAAGAGAGGTGGAGCGAGAGAGTGCAAAAGAGAGGGGGAGAGAGAGCAAAAGAGAGGGAGAGAGAGAGCAAAAGAGAGGGGGAGGGAGAGAGAGAGAGCAAGGGGTGGGACCAATGTACTGCAAAAAATGGCCCATGTGAATGGGCTTTAGGACTAGTCTTTGTATAATTAATTACTGTTCAATAGGCAGATTCAAACGTGTTGTAAATATTTTTTTTTTCACAATGCAGTAAAAACACACGTTGCTGTGTAGAACAATTATTTTTTTATGCCGATCCAACCCATGAAAGTGTGATTTACACATATAGGGATCCATTTAAGAAGCCAGGCAGACAAATATGGCATTTCTTAAATGGAGGCCATTGAGTTGTTTACTTTTACTATGGTATCCATTTAAAAACAACCTTTTTTATTTGTAGCAGTTTAAATATTTTAGCACATAAGTAAATTTAGACCCAGAGAGGGTTAACCATAAAGAAATGCACTTCCTTTATCTCCTTACACCTCATGTTTAACTCAATGAGGCTGATCAAATGTTTTGGTGGTCCATTAAGTTAATGTACAAAACAAATAGTAAAAATACCAGTTATGGGATGTAATTGAGTGTGCTTTCATAGGAATTCATAACAAGGCAGTTATATTTTATAGACATGTATACTGTGATTTGTAAAGCAGGACATTTAAACCCATACTTGAATTCTATGCAAACCAGTGTATATGTCATTGTCATACTGCATTGTTACTGCACCTTATTTCTAGGAAATATAATGGCTCACAGGAAGCATGTTGCTAGAAATATAATTATTGTTGCAATATGACAGATAACATCAGTTATATAATAGTAATTAAATTACTCACAGATTAAACAAGTCCTTAATATGAAATATCCCTTACTGCTAAGCCATTTCACACCTCAGCGCTATAGCCATTTTGGCAGATTGAAACAAGAACCTATTGGTAAGAAATTAAAACAAATACAACTGCAACATACTTCAGAAACATGCAGTCCTTGCAGACTGGGGGCATTTTGTGGACATGGTGTTCACCTACACTAAGGTCATGCATGCTAAATTTATAAACACTATGGGCCAGATTACAAGTGGAGCACAAAATTGTGATATTTGTGCTCTACTCATAATACCAGCGCTCGCAAATGTGCGCTGGTATTTTAAGTGGCCCACAATGCGAACGCGACCTCACAGTTGCATTGCATAAAAATTCCTGCACTCAATGGGAGCCTCGTTCCCATGTCATGTCTCACTAACACAGCGAGGCGGGTAAGTCACGCAGTAATGGACAGCAGATTGTAAATATATATACATATATGTATATGATTATTTACATATATTTGTGTGTTTATATGTGTATATACACATATAAACACATTAATATATATGTATAAAAGCATATGCATTTATATTTACAGGGAACACACAGCTCCCATAGATTGCAATGTAAAGGCCCTTTTCAGTGCCATTTTTTTCTAACACCCCAGACCCGCTAACTTTAACCCTTAAAAACTGCTTTTTGCAATTTTTTTTATTTTAAAAACGTAGAATGGCTGGTTATTTATCGCGTGCCTGCAAACTGGCCCTATATTGCCACTAAGAGATAATGACATTGGGTCCCATTTATCAAAGGTTCGACATTTAGACAATCAGTGGTTTCAATATGTCCGTTGAACCTCACAGCAGTGATTGATTACACATCTGACTTTGGGTCAGATTACAAGAGGTACACTAGAAAAAATTGTTATGCTCGCACAAAATATACACATATTATAATCTGGTGAAATTCTTGCGCAATGCCGCCCCCTGCAGATTTGCAGCCAATCGGCTGGTAACAGGGGGAGTCAATCATCCTGATTGGATCCGGATGATTGCAGTCCGCCACCTAAAATGAAACTTTGGGCAGAGACAGCAGCATGTGCTGCTAGTTAAATCCGGTCCCTAGTCTTCACTCATGCCCTTTGAAATGTATAAAAAAATGAAGGCTTAATATGCTCACGTCAGCAGTCTATTGATAACTTTAAAGAATTGATGGCGCAAATACTTCAATTTATCATTCGTTCAACACAAAAAATATATATGTTATAAATGATGATGCATTTTATCTTAACTTTTGCTTAGCTCCACCATTTTTATGCTAATTCTTCTTATTTACAATAAATTACTTACATATTTTTATACTTTCATATAAGGTAATTATGAATATGTGTATAATTGTATATTTTATAACAAACTTCTAGCATTGCAGCACCATTTTACGGTATTGTTTTTATTGTACTATAAATCTTAAAATATCTATTGGTTAATTAATACATCATAGAGAGTTATATGTTGTATTTATATAGATTTCAATTGAAAAGATTATTATTAAAAAAAATTGTAAAACATTGATGCATTTTGCTGCAAATTCTTTTTATGGCAATTTGTATATGAGTCTTGAAGTTAAAGGGACATTAAACACTAAGGGCTACGAGTTGAGTGCTACCTTAACATGTACCTAAAAAAAGGGCAAATCCCCCCCTTTACAGGTGCACGTTAAATAACCAGCCATTACAAGTGGTTGGTTAATGCTCCTGCAAACTGGGGTTTCACTTTGCACTTAGCGCATTTAGACCTCTGGTTAATAAAAAAAAAGTACCCCAGTTTCCCCAAAAATAAAGTTCACTGTGCATATACATTTCAAATAAAGATGAGCATTTTTATTTTAAAAAATAAAAACTGCACAAAGCAGTTAAAAGGGGTCAAAATGAGGGTATGTGGGGTGTTTGAAAAAACGGCACTAAAGTGCCTTTACATAGAGTTGAATGGGGACTGTGTTTTTAATCTAAATATATATGCATATGCTTAAATACACATATATTTATGTTTTTTTTTTTTTTTTTTTAAATAAATTTTTATTTGAGAAAATCACACGATACATAAATATCCAACATGTATAGCATTTTCAAAAAAAACAGAATAAGAAAAATCAAAGTTAGTAACATATGCTGGTACAGTTTCAAAGGTTTCACAGTACAGAGTATCAAGATGCTATATGGTACTGCAATGTGAAATTTTCTCATTTTATATTTATAACGCGAACATGAACAACAATATAATTAAGTGGGTACATGTAAACTCTCATAGACTGGTGTAAGAGAAATAAGTATATGAAATAGAAAATAGGAAAAGCACAGAGAGAAGGTCATGAAGGAAAATAAGAGGAAAAAGGGTAATAGCAGTCTAAAGACAGGGCATTGGGAGGAGGTGGCCAATGGCCGGATGAAATAAAGCTTGGTTAATTGGGGAATTTTTCCCACCAGGGTGCCCAGGTTGCAAAGTAAAAGTCTAATTTATCTAAAACTGAATGTGAGTAGGCTTCCATTTTTGAAATGAAGCTGATCGTGGCTAATATTTGTGAGGTAGTCGGAGGGGAGTGCTGTTTCCAAGCTTTTGCTATTTCTAATTTGGTGGCCATGAGGACGTAGATAGATAAAGCTTTATGTGTGGGGGAAAGGGCTGGGAAATCCAAATGGAGTAGACCTGTCTGGGGGCTAAGCTTAAGGTTAATACCCAGGGAGAGGAGAAGGTTAGTAACTTGTAGCCAAACAGGAGAGACTCTCGGACAGAACCACCAGATATGGGCCTGGGTTCCAAGCTGACCACAACCCCTCCAGCAAGCGGGTGATTGGGAGTCATAAACTTTGTGGAGGGTGACCGGAACTAAGTGCCAACGCACTGCAATTTTGTAGTGAAGTTCCCAAAGGGATGCGCAATGTAATAATTTTTTTGTAGACTGAAGTTCTCTGTACCAGGAGTCAGCGTCGGCCGTGAAGTTCAGCTCTGTATCCCAAGCTATAAACTGTGAGACTTTTTGTTGAGAGAAGGGGGTTAGTAGGATCTCGTAGTGAAAAGATAATGTTCCCTTGATTTTGTTAGGCTGTGACCATCTTAGCTCCCAAGCCGTAGCAGGTCTAATATTCTATCTGGGGAATCCCCATGATCTAGTTATGGAACAGAAACGGAAGGCCTCGAATTTCAATGGAGCCGGGATCTGTAATTTATTGCAAATTGCTAAGTGGGAGATATCTCCTACGCGTTCATAGAGGTCAGCCATGCGTCCCACTCCAAGGGGGGTCCAACTGGCTATATGAGTATCAGGTAGGCAAAAGAGAATACTAAAAATAGTTTGGCATGGGGAGGGGTGAGGGGCAATCAGATTCGAGTGCCTCGCCTGGTCCCAGAATCGGAGGGTATCAAGAATCACCGGGTGGGTGGTGTGGAGGCTTTTCCAGTAATGGGATGGTACCCAAGGGAGGTCTGTCAATCCTAAATCTGAGGGGAGAAGTGACTGTTCCACCTCTCTCCAAGAGGCTGGGTTATCGATGTGGCCCCATTCTATTACATGTACTAGGCGTGCTGCTTGATAATAGAGAATAATGTTCGGCATGCTAAGTCCACCTCTGTCACTGGGTCTTTGAAAAGTTTGTCTCGAGGTTCGGGGCTTCTTACCCTTCCAGACGTAGCTGGTGATAAGGCTCTGAAGTTTGTTAAGGGTTGGCCGAGGTATGTTAATTGGAAGAGAACGAAAGAGATAGGTTATCTTTGGTATAAAGGACATTTTAATGGCTGCGATCCTGCCAATCCATGAGATTTCACGAAATTCCCAGGAATCTAATAGTTTTTTCCATTCTGGGATTCGTTCCGTGAAGTTCTTAGAGATGATAGTGGAGACATTTGGAGCGAGGTGGGTACCTAACAGTTTGATGGAGAGAGGGGACCATTGGAATCGATACCTATCTCGTAAAATAAGGAGATCTTGAGGGGTGATGTTAACATGTAGCGCCTCGGTTTTAGAGAAATTTAGTTTATAAAAACTTAGGGCTTTGAACTTAGATATAATTTTAAACACAGCAGGGAGTGACTTATGCGGGTCTGTAAGCAATAGCGTCACATCGTCCGCATATAAAGAGATAGTATGTTGCTGGGGACCTATCGGAAAACCAGAAATGTCTGGGTCTGATCTGATAGCCTGAGCAAGTGGTTCGATAGAAAAAGCAAATAAAAGTGGGGAGAGGGGACAGCCCTGCCTCGTCCCATTTGTTATACCGAAGCTATTGGATTGAAATCCTATCCCCTTGACACTGGCAGTCGGGTTAGAGTAGAGGGCTTGGATCGCTACAATAAATTGCTCTGGGATCCCAAAGGCATGTAGGGTTTCCCACAGATACTCCCACCTCACCCTATCGAAGGCTTTCTCAGCGTCAAGCGATAGGGCTAACGTGGGAACATTTCCCCTTGCACTTTCTAATAATACGTCTAAAACGCGTCGTGTGGCGTCAGGACCTTCCCTTCGGGGTATAAAACCTACCTGGTCGGGGTGCACCAGGGAGGGGATGATCTGGGCAAGGCGGTTTGCTAAAATCTTTGCATAGAGTTTAGTGTCGATATTGAGTAAGGATATCGGCCGATAGCTCCCGCATTCTCGGGGGTCCTTGCCTGGCTTCAGGATAGTAGTAATTGATGCTTCAAGAAACTCTTTCCTAAAGCTGCCACGACGGGCAACTTCGTTAAATACTCTACAGAGAATTGGGGAAATCTGGAGGGAGTATGTTTTATAGAATTGGCTTGTGAAGCCATCAGGTCCCAGGGATTTCGCAATTTGAAGATCCCTGATGGCCAAGGTGACTTCATCAAGGGAGATGGGGGATACTAAGGCGATAGTTGCCTTACGGTCTAGTTGGGGGAGCTTTAAGGAGCTGAGATATCTACGAATGCCTTCTAGATCAAGTTTTCTCAGGGGGTCCGAAGAGTCAAGGTTATATAATTGATAATAAAAGCGTTGGAAGGTCTCACCTATAGCAGACGGGGATGTAGCACATCCACTGCTGGTGTTTATAGCTATGATTTTAGCTTGTGCCGTGCGATTCCTAAGTTTCCTGGCAAGCAATGTGGAGGATTTATTGCTATTATGATAGTAGACTTGTTTAAGTCTCTCCAGCATATTCTGAGTTTTATTGACTTCCAACATCTTTATCTGTTTTGTGATTTCTGAGATTCGTGCGTTAGTAATAGCAGAGTAGAAGTTAGATAGTTCGAGTTTCAAAGTTCTGAGTTGGCAGTTAAGAGAAGCGAGCGAAGCTCCTTGTGACTTCTGGATTTGAGAAGCCTTGTCTATAAAGAAGCCTCTGAGATATGCTTTGAGGGTAGCCCATAGTATTTCTTCCGATACGAGGGGAGTGCGGTTTTCGTTTAAGAAAGTAGTAATAACTGTTAAAGTCTCCTCCTTAATCTGCGGGGTGGTGACCAGAAAGTTTTTGAGACGCCAAGTGATGCCTACTGTGCGCGAGGGAGAGCTACCTAATACAATTATCAAAGAATCGTGGTCTGACCACGAGATTACCGAGATTGTTGCGCCTGAGACTGAATCTAATAGGCGAGCGCTCAAAAAGAAGAAATCAATTCGGGTGTGAGATTTATGGGGAGCTGAATAAAAAGTATGTTCTCGGCTATTTGGATGAACCGCTCTCCACACGTCGTAAAGATCATACTGTTTAATTAGGGCCTGAAATGAAGCAGACAGAGGATGTAGTGTCCTCTCAGATGTGGAGATCGGAGGACCTGTTCTGTCTATCAGGGGGTTCCATATGAGATTAAAGTCTCCTCCCCAAACCAGTTCTACCTGGGTCACAACCGACACTGACTCCAACAGACGTCTAAGAAATCTAATTTGGCCTGAATTGGGTGCATAGATATTTACCAATGTAAATGTTTTGGAGTTGAGTTTGCAGATTAAAATAATAAAACGTGCTTGTGGGTCTTTTTCAATATAAATGGGCTCATATTGGGTTGAGGAACTGATCAGGGTGGCTACTCCCCTAGATTTGGAGTGATATGAAGCTGTAATTACAGTGGGGAATTTTCTATATGAGTATATGAGGCTTGTGTTAGCAAGCCAGTGAGTCTCTTGGATAAAGGCTACGTCAATTTTGTTACGTGATAACATAGAAAGCAGAAGACTGCGTTTGGTTGGAGAGTTGAGACCTTGGGCATTAAGGGTCAACAACTTTAATTCAGACATCATGGGTATATGTCAGTGTTCCCTTATGTCTTATAAAGCATAAAAAGAAAAAGTGGAAAAAAAAGATAGAAAGTAACTATGAGAGAGTTAGGATAAAAAAAAAAATTCTAGTCGAATACCTGTAAAGCCCACTGAATGAGTTAGGGGAGAGGGATGCAGCGGGCAAAAGCCGCTCAGATTTGGGGGGTAATGGGGAGTTACGAGGAGGGGGTAGAGGGGGGTTAGAGTTGCTTAGAATATGGACTGTTAGTAAAAGGATATTGTGGCATATATATATGTATATGGGTGCAGACCTGGGAGAAGAGAAAAAGGAAAAGGGGAAAAACCTCCAGGAGGGGAAGCAAAGGGGAAAAAGGGGATAAGGGAATAGTTGATCAGGACAAAAAAGCAAAGGGGAAGGAATAAAGTTAGAAGTAAAAACTATAAAGTAAGGGCTATTGTAACTATCAAAGTAAATCTGTATTGTAGAGTCTCCTGGGGGACTATTATAAGTTGAACTGGGGTGGGGGGGGTGAAGTTAGAGAGAAGTGTAAGACCGCGAGGAGGGGGGGTGCCTGGACGTGGGCCTCGTCTCACCTATCAAGTTAAAGTCAATAGAAATAGTAATGAAGAAGAGATAAGACTCTAATGTTGTCAATGATAGGACAATAGAGTGGTTCATTATACATTGAATAAATACATCAACATAAACAAAAATAACTTTTCAAACATTCCAAGTATATCTTGCATAGTATAAAAATATCCTATATATACAAAGACATAGCAGATGGGACCGAATCATACAAGTCTCAGGATTTCCAATCTATGATAGCAGACTTATGGAATAGTACCTAGGTTGAAGATAATTCACATGATTAACTCAGTCTTATGAGGGCCGGCCCCATGCGTATGATGACTCTAATATTCAGGACCAGTGGGGAAGAATATATTGGTGTATTGGCTTGCAAGATTCATCCCAAATGACCTCATAAGGAGCTTAAAAAAAATGAAGTTAGGTGGGATGAATGTAAGGGTTCTGAAGGTAGAATATAAGTGAACTCCATCACCTAAAGATGACCCCAGGTTTCGCTAAAAAGTGTCTTCTATGTGAGATAATGACCAGAGCTAGTTGAACAGTTATGGGTTGAGGTAATTTCTATTAAACGTATATATACACTTACCTCTCAAGATAGAGAGGGGGAGTATCCCGGATAGGCTAGAAGTAAGGCATATGAAATAAACAGATTGCCTGGTGTAAAAGAGTAAATGTGTAGGAAATACCTAAAGTATGTTCCAGGGGTTGAAGCTGACAGGGACTAAGCAGACATCTGGTCTGTGAATTATCACATTTCAAAGGTTAGATAACAATTCGAGGTGTGTGAACAAATTTCAATTAAATCAAATGACTAAAGATATACAGTGTCATTAAACATTGAATAAATACATCAACATAAACAAAAATAACTTTTCAAACATTTCAAGTATATCTTGCATAGTATAAAAATATCCTATATATACAAAGACATAGCAGATGGGACCGAATCACACAAGTCTCAGGATTTCCAATCTATGATAGGAAACTTATGGAATAGTACCTAGGTTGAAGACGATTCACATGATTAACTCAGTCTTATGAGGGCCGGCCCCATGCGCATGATGACTCTAATATTCAGGACCAGTGGGGAAGAATATATTGGTGTATTGGCTTGCAAGATTCATCCTAAATGACTTCACAAGGAGCTTAGAAAAAAATGAAGTCAGGTGGGATGAATGTAAGGGTTCTGAAGATAGAATATAAGTGAACTCCATCACCTAAGGATGACCCCAGGTTTCGCTAATAAGTGTCTTCTATGTGAAATAATGAGCAGAGCTAGTTGAACAGTTATGGGTTGAGGTAATTACTATTAAACGTATATATACACTTACCTCTCAAAATAGAGAGGGGGAGTACCCCGGATAGGCTAGAAGTAAGGCATATGAAATAAACAGATTGCCTGATGTAAAAGAGTAGATGTGTAGGAGATACCTAAAGTATGTTCCAGGGGTTGAAGCTGACAGGGACTAAGCAAACATCTGGTCTGTGAATTATCACATTTCAAAGGCTAGATAACAATTCGAGGTGTGTGAACAAATTTCAATTAAATCAAATGACTAAAGATATACAGTGTAAACAAGAATATAAAAAGCAACTAAATTCAACAGTTAGGTAGATAGTCTCTAGAGATGGAAAGAAGACTTTACATTACCCATCCATCTTTATTCAGACACCGGAAGTAGGAAGTCCTGAAGAGTCGGATAACACCCGTGGGGTGTCTCAGGTAGAAAGGGACAATAAGCCAAAACATTAATAAACTTGTGGAAGATAGGGTAGTTCAAAGGTTATGGTCCTTGTGCAGTTTAGCAGTAGAAAAAAGCAGAGTGGTGACCATTAGGTCAGACTTCCTACATCTGAGATCTTTTGGAGGATGACATTGAAGAAGGGGCTTCTCTTGAAGACTGAAAGCTCAGAGCTTGGTGTGGGGGTCGCCAAGGGGCGGCTGTGGCATTGAGATTCTTTGGATGTTCCAGAAGCGTAGAAGGCTGATTGTTAGGCGGAAGAAGTTTCAGGGACTGTAAGGTCTGAAATCCTTGTTCAAGAGTTGTGATGATGTATGAGGTCTCATTGAATTGAAAGAACAAACGAACAGGGAAGCCCCATCTATATTTAATGTTATTATTACGGAGGCACTGGGTAACTTGGTGAAAGAGTCTTCTCCTAGATAGAGTGTGAGCCGAGAGGTCTGGGAATATCTGTACATCTTGATATGGATCTTTCAGGTTCTTATTCTGGAACGAAGCCCTGAGCACTTTTTCTTTAAATGTAAAGTAATGTAGTCGAACAATTACATCCCTCGCCGCCCCCATGGGGGCATTTCTTGGCCTAAGGGCTCTATGGGCTCTGTCGATAAGGCTCTCCTGGGAGGATACGGACCCAAGAAGCTCTGTGAAGAGGGCCTGGAGGTGGTTAGGTAGATCCGTAGGGGTAACTTCTTCAGGAATACCTCTGATCCTGAGGTTGTTCCGACGGGATCTATCCTCCTGGTCTGCTAATTTGGTTTCTAGCCCAGATATCATTTCTGCCAGTGACTGGGTATAGCTTAATAGGTTAGAGTGATCGACATGTAAATCCTCTTGCTTTTTCTCAAGGGATTCCGTTCTCTCCCCTAATAGGGAGATATCTCTCTTCAGTTCAGAAACAGAAGCTTTAAGTTCTTGCTTCAGGGATGTGTAATGTGAGTCCATTTTGTTGGAAAGATCCTTGATGGATTCAAGGATTGACGCAGAGGAATGAGAGACTCTTTCTGCAGAATCGGAAAGAGACCGAGAAGGACCTTTAGTTGAGGTAATTGAGTCTCTTGAGTCGTCATCAGATAGATCCTGTTCGAATGAGTTCTTATTTGGGAAGTGATCCGACAGTGTCCGTTTTGGTATGTCTCTGTGTTTCGGTTTCTTCCTCTGTGAGTGGGCCATCTTACTTATGATGGTTCAGAAAAAAACAGAGACTTTCTTGAAGATATTGTAGGATCAACTGTGGTGTTGAGGTGTAGAGCAAGGAGAATTTGTCAGGCACCCCCCTGAGAATGGCGCTTAGCCCAGCATGTGGTTGCGGCTAGGAAGTTAGAGATTTATTTCGTAATTAGGGGAAAGTTTCTCACAATATCTGAGTTGTGTTCCCTTTGCAGTCTCTCAGGTCTAACCAAAGTTATTCTAGTTGATGTCACCTGATAAAGCGTCTCTCTCCCCCAGGCATTGCTCTCTTCCGAGCGAGTAGGGGAAAAGGAGTTATGGGGTATGACCCGTGGGCACTGTGGGCCGACGGGAAAGGGAGGGGAGAGAGGGCGAATAAATGTTGCAGTGGTTGGTTGCACAGCTGAGAATCAAGAGGTAAAGAGAGATATTGATGAGGTGTTGTACCTAGTAGGTAGGAATAATTTTGTGTAGTAATAAAAAAAAAAAAACCTGGGAGAGTGGAAGTACTGGTTGTCTGGAAAACTGTGTGTCCAGGTTATTGGAGTGGACTGTGCTGATTGTAGGCAGAGTGGGTAAGTCTCTAAAGGAGAATATCACTGCTCAGGTCACAGTCAATGTGGTTTAGTGTTCTTGACCTCAGAGATATATTGAGATAGCAGCATCCATTATTTGTAACATCTGTACAGGGTACAGGGAGAAGGGAAGATAGACAGTTGATATAGGTACCTCTATTGCATGTGGGGTAGCTACGCATAAGGAAGGTTTTCTAGATAGGTGCTCTGTTTATTTAGCAGGCAGTAAAAGAATGCCCCAAGTAATTACTGATTGTCAGTGGAACTTCTAGGAAGTGGGGCCTGCTGTAGCTGGCTCAGAGAAGTTGAATGTTGTACAGACCATCTCCCCTCGTTTGCAGTGAATGACAAGTGGGTGAGGCGATTCAGATATTCATAGTTTAGTCAGTGTAATTTGGGCAGCTTAAGTTATCCCTGCTACCTTATAGTAATCTGTAGAATCTGCTTACCCTGAAAGTTTGTGTGCCGTCTGTCACCAGTGCTGTCTCAGGCAATAGATGCGTGATGAGGGTTCCGGGAAACAGGCAATTGAGGATCTGCCTCTGTAAGGGAGCTCTGGGGTGAAGTCCAGGTGTGATAAGCAGGTTGTGACCATGCAAACTACCGGTGAGTGTATCAGAGTTGTCTCATGAGCGGTGAGGAGTAGGGCACTCTCCGGTAGGGTCAGGAAGCTGCGCTCTCTCCCGGTGTTACCTACAGGGTAGTAGAGGTAGGCTGTGATTGCAGCGATGGTCGGGTTGCTGTGCGGCAGTAAAGGAGACAGCTTAGGGAGTTTGCAGTCTAAGCGCTGACTAGTTCAGCTCGCAGTGCCAGACAGGGAGCGCTGAACCGGAAGTCCATGTTAGCGTAGCTGCGGGTTGTGGCGCAGCAAAGAATCTTTTCATCGAGTTGTTAAAATAACTCTTTGTGAGCGTGGTAATTACTCCTAGCGAAAAGAAAAAAATTATCCCAGAGGGGTTAGGGAGATAAAGGAAAAAAAATAAAATGAGTAGATTGGGTTTAAATAAAAATAACAAAGATAGGTCTGCAGAGCTCTCTCAATTCGTGACCACTCAGTAGCGTGGCAAACTCCGCCCCCCCATATATTTATGTTTTAATATGTGTATCTACATTACATAAAAAGGCTTCCAGGTTGCCTTCCATTGCGTCTGACTTATAATATCAGCGCACATTTATGTAAGCAGGTATTACTGAGTGGAGTACAAATATCATGTTCATGAAAGCGCAATATTGTGCTCCTCTCGTAATCTAAAATAAACTGTATAATATAATATTGCGGTTATACCCTGCTTTCATCTAGTTATGGATACATCCCATTGTTTCTGACAGTGTTTACTTGCACAAAGCTCGCGGATTGAGACTCTGGTTTGACTTATCATTCAGTATGTGAACGTACAAGTTGAAAATATAATAAATTTAAATCAGTGGAATCTTCCTCTAGATCAATTTTGCACAATTTCAATAATATTATGGAGTAATCCAGCTACCTTGAATGTTGATCGCCACAACAGAACTTAAATAGATTTGGACAATTTTTTATACATTGACAACATGATAACCTTGAGTAGTCTATTTTGCGTGTAATTTAACGCTTAATTATGATAAATGGGGCCCATTGTCTCGATTGTTGTTTCCTTTTTCAAGTTTTCTTTTGTGAATATGTTAGAGTGGACCGTTTTATCGATTGATACTTTTTCCTGATTTAATTAGTTTGCTGTGTAACATTTTGAAAGTGGTTTTCTGATTCTTCACAAGACAGCTCATTGGAGGTGTGACTCACAACTTGCAGATGTGATGAGGGGTGGGTAAAAAAACTCTTTGAATTTTAATGTGCAATGTTGCATTGAGTTTTTCTGCAAGATATTCATTCACATTTTTTTTTTAATCCAGGCACCTGTGTAGTATTTTGTAGGGTCAGGGTTCGGAATGCTGCAAGATGCATTCCAGGATTACAGGAAAAGTAGGCCATATTAGTAAGGAAAGTGCAGTACAATATTTTCCTTTGCATAGAATTAAATGAATCTAGCCCATTGTCTTTCAGAGTTCTTCTAAGTTTGTACCACCAATTCTGACAATTACCCAGTCAACTTCATTGCAAATATTGTTTAATTATAACAGTTCTTAAATGCAATATCACTTGTAAGTTTTCTTTACTTCATATTTTAACTGAAAACCTACAATCGATAATCTTAATATTTTAAACATTATGTTGAAATATGATAGGTCTATCACAGCTAGTATGTACATAAACCTTACTAAATAAATACCACTTTTGTAGTTGTCATAAGCATATTTTAAGATAATTGTGTTAACAAAATAATTCATGTAAAAAATAAATTAATGAACAACTTGGTAAAATAGAAGATATGTATATTAGGAGAATATGAACAAAATTTGTGTTTTTCATTTAATTATAGACACAAATATTTTTGCACTGTGTTCAATGTCATTTATGCTAGTTTTTAAATACCTTCAGTTCTTTGTGAGTGTTCATCAAAGCTTTTTTTTTACATTTGGATGATTTGTATATTCCAATTATATATCTAATAAGTCTTGTATAAATAAGTCTTACAAGAATTATCCTTTTCAGAGGATAATGAATATGTTTGGCATCATTTCTTCATTATTAAATTAAGTATGAAGTTTCTTCAAAAAACCTACAAGACATTTTTTTTGCATTCTCATATTAGTATTCTTTTAGGTTATAACAGCATTTCAGGGAATAATGTAGTTCTGAACATCTGCTTTAAGCTTTTATCATTGTGTTGGTGCCAAGGACCCCATTAATGAAGTGCCATTTAGAAATGTGATTAAGTGAGCATTTTTTTCTACCCAGGAAGGTTAGAAGATTCTTTAATAAATTCCAGTTTCTTAGGATTTACAATTCCAATAAAGATGCAGCTGCAGCCTGCACAAATGGGCACTGAAAAATTGATTTGAAAGAGAATTGGCTGGCATAGACGTTTTTGTGCCAATTCCTACAGCTTCTAAATCCGTGTTAAAAATAATGTATCACACATATTATTTTAAGTAATGTTTTCATTAATGAAGAACAAATCATTAGCACATTATTTGATTGGCCCAGATACACTAGTAAAAAATGAGTAAATGCTGTAATACATCACTTTAACTATGTGATTGCTATTTATTATATATATATATTTATAGATAGATAGATAGATAGATAGATAGATAGATAGATAGATAGATATACATACACATTATTTTTAAGTTAACAGAGTAAAGGAGTATCCCTTACAAATGATTACAAGATAAACAATGTTTATATAATGTTTCTACCTTAAGCAATGCCCATCTAGATGACTTATTATATTCTAATTATAAAATATGTGGCAATAATATACCGTAATCATGTTTAAGGGTAAAACATCTAAAAGAGAATTAATAGGGCATCAGGTTCCAGAAAAACAATTTCTTATAATCTGTTTGTCTTCGGTGTTATATACTAAATTTTAAGGCAATCCTAAAGGGACACTTAAAGTTAAAAGTAAGATATCATGATTCAGATAGAGCATGCAATCGTTTATATGTATACTTTCTGAAGTGCCAGCTCCTACTGCTCCTAGCATGTGTACAAGTAAATATGTATATGCATTTTGTGATTGGCTGATGGCTGACATATGATACAGTGGCTGGGAAACTGGAAGTAACTTTAAACATTTGTCAGAGAAAAATCTACTACTCATTTGAAATTAAGATTGCGTTATTGCATTGCCTTTTTATCATGAATGTGTTGATTATGCAATTCAAATGTATCTCATTGTCCTTTAATTTACAGTCTTAAACAATTTTATCAAATTGCAACTTTGATCAAGGTCAAAATGCAGCCACCCCAAAAATTAGACTCTTTAGAACCAATGATCTAAAGCTCTGTGGGTTGGAGGGATTATTAAAGAATGCTCACCAGTCCTTCTATTTCCCTGGTGGAATGATCTAAAGCCTGAAAACAGGGTGTCTCACTAAAGGGTGTGTACTGTCTTATCGTATAAAAAATAAACAATGAAATTTGTATTTTAATCCTCTTACAAAACAAATAGTTTAACCATTCACTCAAAATTTAACAGGAAAAATTGTATTGTATTGTTAAGGTGCATCAAAATTGTAGCAAAGTACTTCACCAAAGAATCATATTTTACCAAATACGTAAAATTTGTTGTGTAAATAACGCAGGAAACAATCATATCAAATATGCACAACATAAATCATCATTTTAGTACACTGGATTTGAAAAAAACACACAGAAATTTGTACTTATAAGTACAAAATGCAAAGCGTATTTGTTGTTTTTTCATAAAATGGGCTGAACATGGGCGTTCCTTGTGCGTATATGAAATTGTGGGCTATTTCCTTCTATCCTTCCAAATATTGATTGGTGTTGAGTCTTAGGGACCAATTTATCATTTTTCTGGTGGACAAATTTCCCAACCAGTCATGTGAGAGCAGTGCTGTCAAACACCCTAATCAAAACAGCCCGGGTTACTGTAATCTTCCACCTTTGATGTGGCAGAAAGTTAACAACTGAAACAACTGTTTTAAGATCACTGTTTACTAATGTTTCTAAAGAAGTTTTTGTGATTATTTTCCTTGATGAGAGCTTAATCTTTATTAACCATCAGTTGTTGTTATTGTTGTTGCCACCAATCAGCAAGTGCAACTCAGGTGCTGAACCAAAAATGAGCCGGCTCCTAACTTTTCATTCCTGCTTTTTCAAATAAAGATAGCAAGAGAACAGATAAACAATGGTAAGAGGAGTAAAATAGAAAGTTGCTTAAAATTGCATGCTTTATCTGAATCATGAAGGAAAAAATTTGGGTTTAGTATCCCTTTAAAATTGAAAAATCACTGCAATCTAGAAAATGATTAATTTGAAAAACCTTAGCAGGCAAACCAATTTACTAGAATTCTTTCTTTAAGCATTTGTAAGATTGTTTACAACATACAAAAGTACTTAAAAAGCAAATAGTGTGTGCTGTGCTATATTCACTTTGCAAAATATACTGCTTGTCTAGCAGCATGGGATAGTTATATGGGTCTAATATATCACACCCTGCTATGTTAAAAAAGTGCTATAAAACATTTTGCATGAACTGAGCAGTTTTTACAGCTTAAATTACACTACTACACAAAAAGTCAAGTAAGCTTGTTTTTGTTTTTATTCTATTTTTTAAAGGTTTGTTTACTCAAAGAGTCAAACCTGGATAGAATTAAAAGCACAGTATGTGAGATATTGGGGTATAAATAAAGTATTAAGTGAATTTAACTTTTTTTGTATTTTTGATAATGTTATAACGCTGTCAATGTACAAAGTGATCCACACTTTTATTTTTTTATGGGTTTAAATATGAAAACTATTTCTGGTATGTTGTATAATGTATGTGATGTAAAGAATTATGCATTAAATGTCATTCTAAAAATTATGCTTCTTATAAATCACAGTATTACCTCTTTAATTGTTTTGAAAACTAAACATAGTGGAAAACAAATTTCACCCATTGCTCTGCATTTTAATTTTTAATTTAGCTTTGTAAATAATTATTATAATATATATTTATAAAAAAGAAGATTCACGGGAAAGGTATATGATATATGAAAGCAACAATGTAATAATAAAAATATTAATAATAAACAATTGAATAAATTAGGAACTTTATACTACTGATTACCTGTTAATTGATATAAATTGCAGACCTGTTTTAAACGTATTTATGTGAACAAGATACTCCAGGATAAATAGTTGAAAGGCATTACTCTGTAATTGCTTTATTGCCTGAAAATTAAAAAAAAAAATTCTGAATACTTATCTTTAGCTATAGACTATATAGAGGTAAATGTGTTTAACAGAGAAACTGAAATATATGAGATTAAAAAGGAGGCTTATTTAGATGTTTAAATAATGTTTAAATAATTTGGTTACTTGATATTAAAGGGACATACTACTCATATGCTAAATCACTTGAAAGTGATGAAGCATGACTTTAAAAAGTGGACATGAAAATATCATTGGAACACCTCTAAAAGTCTAAAATGACTCACTCGCAAGTCCTGGAACTTGCATTCTGATTGGCTGATTAAACTCATTTTTTTAAATAGAGATGTTCAGGTGATATTTTCTAGTCAGCTTTTTACAGCTATGCTGCATCACTTTCAAGTGCTTCAATATTTGTTTACCATGTGTCTTTAATTACAAATATTGTCTTGTCTTACAATAACTTATTTTTAATTAACATTTTCTAGAGATTTGGACTTGCATAAGTTTATCAGCACACACACAGTTTATGTAAAACTGTAGCCAAAAAGGATTTTTGCCAGGTGGAGAAATAATGTAGACCAGACAAATATATACAAATAATGCAGGCCCTGGATAAGGTTTGAACTTTTATTCTGCTTGCTGGACATGCTCATACAAACAGGCACTCTGTAAGGAGGGACAGTGAGGCTCTTGCTATGTATAACAACTTATATACTAGTAAAGTTTATTTATATCAGAAATATATATGATTGGTCATTATTAATCCCACTACTAGCAGGGGCAGAAATAATAATAATAATAATTTCTCTTAGCAAAACTAAGTTTAGTTTCTGCTACATTTCATGTCACATGGGTTCTCTACTGACAGGCTATGTGACATGTGCATACCTCCCAACATTTCATAATTCAAAAGAGGGACAGCCCCCCCCCCCCCGTGGCAAAATTTTTAAATGTGACGGGCATATATTTTAATACTCCTAGGCAGCAAATCAAACACAAGCTCAAACCACTGGTATAGCTATATGAGCTCTGTATTTAATTAACATTTGCTAAATATTTTTAGCTTAATTGGACATTTAATAATAGAGTCTTTAAAACTGCTATCTGCATTCCCCAATAATATTCTAGAGTCTGGCCTTTAAAGTCAGCAAAAATACACAGTAACACACTACATAGCATACACTTACACATGCAGATACACACACACTACATAGCTTACACTTATACATGAAGATACACACACACTACATAGCATACACTTATACATGCAGATACACACACACACTACATAGCATACACTTATACATGCAGATACACACACACTACATAGCATACACTTACACATGCAGATACACACACTACATAGCATACACTAACACATACAGATACACACACACTACATACAATACACTTATACATGCAGATACACACACTACATAGCATACACTTATACATGTAGATAAACACACACACTACATATAATACACTTATACATGGAGATACACACACACACACTACTTAGCATACACTTATACATGTAGATACACACACTACATAGCATACACTAACACATACAGATACACACACACTACATATAATACACTTATACATGCAGATACACATACACTACACAGCATACACTTATACGTGTAGATACACACACACACACTACATAGCATACACACTTATACATGCAGATACACACACACACACTACACAGCATACACGTATACATGCAGATACACACACTACATAGCTTAAACTTATAAATACAGATACACACACTACAAAGCTTAAACTTATACATGCATATATACACACTACATAACATACAATATACACTTATACATGCAAACAGACACTACATAGCTTACATTTATACATGCAGACACACACACTACATAGCATAAACTTATACATGCAGATGCACACACACTTATACACACAGATAAACACACACTACATAGCTTATACATGCAGATACACACACACACTTATAGATACAGATAGACACACATCCACTACATCATATATGGGTATCTGTAATTCATTGTATGGTGTCCTGGGGTTGGCAAGCACATTAGCTGGCAGTCTGCGGCTGCCATTGTTCGTTACCCTGGTGTTAGCACTGCTCATCATATAAAACTGAAGGCATGCTAGTATTATCAACAGGCGTTAGACGTCATCACTACCAGAGGTTAGAGGTGTTCATTACCTGAGGTCAGAGGGTATACAGCCTTCTTACTCCTGCTTAACCCACGCACCATTCTTTTTCCACAGATAATTTAACAAGTATCTAACCCTGGGAGAGAAAAGCCATCTGCTTCTGAGTATGGGCCCAATCAAATTTTAAAATAATGCATGGGGCAATGCGGGACAGATGGCTAGCAACCTGAACCCGGGACAGCTTTGTACTACCCTTACCTGCCATATGCACTTTATTAAAACGCGTCAACATAATTCCAAACCATAAGAAACACTTTTCAAAAATGTATTTTTTGCTTAAAGGGACAGTAAAGTTCCAAATGTAACTTTCATGATACAGATAGGGCATGTAATTTTAAACAACTTAGCAATTTACTTTAATCATCAAATTTGCTTTGTTCTCTTGGTATTCTTAGTTGAAAGCTAAACCTAGGTAGGCTCATATGCTAATTTCTAAGCCCTTGAAGGCCGCCTCTTGTATGAATGCATTTAAGAGTTTTTCACAGCTAGAGGGTGTTATGTGTGCCATACAGATAACATTATGTTCACGCCCGTGCAGTTATTTAAGAGTCAGCACTAATTTCCAGAAATGCAAGTCTGTCAATAGATCTGAGATAAGGGGCAGTCTGCAGAGTCTTAGTTACAAGGTAATCATAGAAGTAAACAAGTATATTAATATAACAGTGTTGGTTATGCAAAACTAGGGAATGATAAATAAAGGGATTATCAATCTTTTTAAACAATAACATTTTTGGTGTTTACTGTTGCTTTAAATTTCACAAATGCTAATTAAAAACATATTGACCATTTTAAGCACCAACTTTAATTCACTTTTTAGTTTGGTGTGCTAGAACAATTTGCTTAAAGGGACACTAAACCCAACATTTTTCTTTCATGATTCAGGTAGAGAATACAGCTTTAAACAACATTGCAATCTACTTCTATTATCCAATTTGCTTCATTATTTACATATCCTTTGTTGAAGAAATAGCAATGCACACGGGTGAGCCAATCACACGAGGCATCTATGTGCAGCCACCAATCAGCAGCTACTGAGCCTATCTAGATATGCTTTTCAACAAAGGATATCAAGGGAATTAAGCAAATTAGATAATAGAAGTAAATTAGAAAGTTGTTTAAAATTGCATGCTCTTTCTAAATCATGATTTTTTTTTTGGATTTCATGTCCCTTTAACTTGTTGAGTGTTTTTTGATTCCTTTTCTATTGAATTCCAATCAATTGCAAGTGTTGGCAGAATTATGTGCACCATATAACCAGAATGGACTTTTCAGTCTGGGTAACCACACGAATAACTATAAGGTTTTTCATTATGTATGACAGATTACAATGACTTTGAATTTGAAAAAAAAAAAATGAATACCATGACTCTACTAGTCAATTGAAATACCTTTAAATAGTATATAACCTTCTTAACCAATTGCCTTCAATTGTTTTGTGGAAACTGCATAACTGAATAAATATACACAATCATCCAAACTGATTATTTCACTCCAAAGTTATAAGCATTTTATTTTAAAACATATGGCTTATAAAGAGACATCAGTTGACATCAACATAGGTACAATATTAAAGGGACATTGTACACTAGATTTTTCTTGGCATAAATGTTTTAATCCATTTATTTATTTCATTTGGGAATAGTTTTGTAACAATGTATAGATTTGCTTAATTTTGAATAACATTGTGCTGATTTTCAGACTCCTAACCAAGCCCCAAAGTATAAGATGTAGACTCAAGTCTACAGATTACTGTTTGTTCTTGATAGTGTAATGGGCCTTTTTATATGCAGGGTAGGTGGAGGGGGGAGTGTCTTCTCTTCCTGCTTTCTCCACCCCTGGTGTCCCAGCCTAACCTCATCAACAGTTCTAAACTGGGAGATTCTAAGTAAGTTTTTAAAAGATTTTGTACGTGATTTATAAATCAGTATCTGTGCATATTCTTCTTTATAGTAGTGTCTATTACATGCATTTATATGAAAAATGGTGTATACTGTCCCTTTAATTACAAAAAACCTCAGAGTGTCACATTAAGTCACATTTTACAGATTATTTAAATTTGTCCAGTTTTGTAGGGATTACAAAATAGGAAATACCACATTTCAGACAATTAAATTAATTCTATCTAAATTTTAAGCATTTAATAAACCGGGTAGATCACAAAGAAACAGTGTGTACAAAAATGTATAGGGGCCCATTTATCAAGGGCCGAACCGCCCTCAATGACCCTGTTTCTGATCGAGCCTTCAGGCTCCTTAACTGGTCTGCCGCCTCTGAGGCTGCGGACATCAATCCGCTCGATCCTATACGATCAGGCTGATTGACACCCCCTGCTAGCGACCGATTGGCTGTGAATCTTCAGGGTGCGGCATTGCACAAGCAGTTCACTAGAACTGCTTGTGCAATGTTAAATTGCTGTCGGCATTCAGCAATGTCTGGCAGACATAATCCACTACAGCGTATCGTGTCTGCCAGACAATGATAATTCAGCCCCATAGAATCTCAAACCTGAACTTCCACTGGAGTAATGTTATTGTGCATCCATAGAATGTACACAAAGCTTCCTTCTGTTCTCTCTCCAAAGTGCCAAACAAAAGAAATGTTGTGCTTAAAGGACAAAGAAAGGGCTTACTATGCCAGTCTAAAGTGAAAAGTTATTTAACTTTTAGCGGCGACGTTGGGGGCGGAAGATTAGGGGTTAATAATTGTAGGTAGGTGGCGTCGTTTGTTAGGGAGGGCAGATTAGGGGTTAATAAAATGTAGTGTTTGCGAGGCGGAGTGCGGCGGTTTAAGGGTTAATACATTTATTATAGTGGTGGCGATGTCCGTTCGGCAGATTAGGGGTTAATAAGTGTAGGTAGGTGGCGGCGACGTTGGGAGGGACAGATTAGGGTTTAATAAATATAATATAGGTGTCGGCGATGTTAGGGACAGCAGATTAGGGGTTCATAGCTATAATGTAGGTGGCGGCGGTGTCCGGTCGGCAGATTAGGGGTTAAATAATTTTAATATAGGGTTTGCGATGTGGGGGGCCTAGGGGTTCATAGGTAGTTTATGGGTGTTAGTGCAGTTTGTAGCACTGTAGTTAAGAGCTTTATGTTCCAGAGTTAGCCCATCTACCGCCCACTTCTTCCAAGACTCGTAATACCAGCGTTAGGCAAATCCCATGGAAAAGATAGGATACACAATTGACGTAAGGGGATTTGCGGTAGCCTCGAGTCGCGGAAGAAAAGTGAGCGGTGAGCCTCTACCTGTCAGACTTGTAATACCAGCGTTAGATAAAAAGCAGCGTTAGGACCCCTTAACGCTGCTTTTTAAGGCTAAAACAGAACTCGTAATCTCGCCGAATGTCATTTTCATTGGCTTCCACTTGCCTAAAATAGACATGCAACTACATACACAAAAAGAAAGAAAAAAGTATAAATAAAACAAAACAAAATCAAGGGAGCTTATCTCAAAACAATTCTTATATAGTGCAATCAGCCAGTACTGCAGAGTCTTGATATCACCCTTTGATATTTAAAATATCCCAGCACATTCCTGCACAAATGGTTGCAAAAACAGTCTATGCAAACACCTACAAACAGTC